>NW_027095266.1:0-27015 GCF_029207755.1 Chamaea fasciata | reverse complement strand
GGGTTTTTTTGGGATTTTTTGGGGATTTTTTAGGGTTTATTTGGGGATTTTTTGGGGATTTTTTGGGGGGGGATTTTTAGGGGTTTTTGGGGATTTTTGGGGATTTTTTGGGGATTTTTTAGGGGATTTTTGGGGATTTTTTGGGGGATTTTTAGGGGATTTTTGGGAGTTTTTTTGGGTTTTTTGGGGATTTTTTTGGGACTTTTTAGGGAATTTTTGGGGGATTTTTGCGGAATTTTTTGGGGATTTTTTGGGATTTTTTTGGGATTTATTTGGGGGTTTTGGGGGATATTTTTGGGGTTTTTTTGGGATTTATTTGGGGATTTTTTGGGGATTTTATGGGGATTTTTTAGGGGTGTTTTGGGGGTGTTTTGGGGGTTTTTTGGGGGTTTTTGGGGATTTTTTTCGGGATTTTTTTGGGGATTTTATGGGGATTTTTTAGGGGATTTTTGGGGGATTTTTTGGGGATTTTTGGGATTTTATTTGGGGGTTTTTGGGGGGTTTATTTGGGTTTTTTTGGGGGATTTTTAGGGGTTTTTGGGGTTTTTTTTGGATTTTTTGGGGACTTTTTTTGGATTTTTTAGGGGATTTTTGGGGGGTTTTTGTGGGATTTTTTGGGGATTTTTTGGGATTTTATTGGGATTTATTTGGGGGTTTTTGGGGATTTTTTGGGATTTTTTAGGGGTGTTTTGGGTATTTTTGGGGGATTTTTGGGGATTTTTAGAGTTTTTTGGGGGTTTTTTTGGATTTTTTGGGGATTTTTTAGGGTTTATTTGGGGATTTTTGGGGGATTTTTTGGGGGGGATTTTTAGGGGTTTTTGGGGATTTTTGGGGATTTTTTTGGGATTTTTTAAGGATTTTTTGGGGATTTTTTGGGGGATTTTTAGGGGATTTTTGGGAGTTTTTTTGGATTTTTTGGGGATTTTTTGGCATTTATTTGGGGATTTTTTGGGGATTTTTTAGGGGTTTTTGGGGGATTTTGGTGGATTTTGGGGGATTTTTGGGGAATTTTGGGGATTTTTTAGGGCTTATTTGGGAATTTTTAGGAGTTTTTTGGGGATTTTTTTGGGATTTATTTGGGGGTTTTGTTGGATTTTAGGGGGATTTTTAGGGGGTTTTTTTTTGATTTTTTGGGGATTTTTAGGGGTTTTTGGGAGTTTTTGGGGGAGTTTTTGAACATTTTTTAGGGTTTATTTGGAGATTTTTTGGGGATTTTTGGGGGGATTTATTTGGGGTTTCAGAGGGATTTTTTGGGGGATTTTGGGGATTTTTTTGGGATTTTTAGGGATTTTTAGGGGTTTTTTTGGGGGTTTATTTGGGGTTTTTTTTGATTTTTTGGGGATTTTTTAGGGGGTTTTTGGGGATTTTTAGGGGATTTTTGGGGGTTTTTTGGGATTTTATTTGGGGATTTTTTGTGGTTTTTGGGGGGTTTTTTGGGGATGTTTTGGGGATTTTTGGGGGGATTTTTTTGCAGTTTTTTGGGGGATTTTTTAGGGTTTATTCGGAAGTTTTTGAGATTTTTTGGGGGTTTATTTGGGGGTTTTGGGGGGATTTTTTTGGGGGATTTTTTGCGGTTTTTGGAGGGTTTTTTTGGGTTTTTTTTGGCGTTTATTTGGGATTTTTGGGGGATTTTTGGGGGATTTTTTAGGGATTTTTTTGGAGAATTTTGGGGATTTTTTTTGCAGTTTTTTGGGGATTTTGGGGGGTTTTTTTGAGTTTTTTTAGGGTTTTTTTGCGGTTTTTTGGGGGGTTTTTTGGGGGGTTATTTGGGGGTTTTTCAATGTTTTTTGGGGGGTTTTTTAGGGATTTTTTAGAGTTTTTTGGAGATTTTTGGGGTGTTTTTACTGGTTTTTGGGGGTTTTTGGGGGTTTTTGGGGGGAATTTTTGGGGGTTTTTTGGGGGGGTTTTTTGGGGTGTTTTTTGCAGTTTTTGGGTCTTTTTTGGGTGTTTTTTGGCCGTTTTGGGGGTTTTTTTTGGGGGGTGTTTTTTGCAGTTTTTGGGTCTTTTTGGGGTGTTTTGGGGGGTTTTTTTTGGGGTGTTTTTTGCAGTTTTTGGGTCTTTTTCGGGTGTTTTTTGGGCTTTTTTTTGGGGGGTGTTTTTGGGGTTTTTTTGGGGGTGTTTTTTGCAGTTTTTGGGGGTTTTTTGGGGGTGTTTTTGGGGTGTTTTTGGGGGTTTTTTTTTGGGGGTGTTTTTGGGATTTTTTGGGGGTGTTTTTTGCAGTTTTTGGGTCTTTTTTGGGTGTTTTTTGGGGGTTTTTTGAGCGTGTTTTTGGGGTGTTTTGGGGGGTTTTTTTTGGGGTGTTTTTTGCAGTTTTTGGGTCTTTTTCGGGTGTTTTTTGGGTTTTTTTTTGGGGTGTTTTTGGGGGTTTTTTTGGGGTGTTTTTTGCAGTTTTTGGGGGTTTTTTGGGGGTTTTTTTGGGGTTTTTTTTGGGGTGTTTTTTGGGGTTTTTTTGGGGGGGTTTTTTGCAGTTTTTGGGGGGTTTTTGGGGTGTTTTTGGGTGTTTTTGGGTGTTTTTTGGGCTGTTTTCTGGGCGGTTACCTGGAGCGCGGCGCCGGTCGATGAGGGAAGGGTTGGGCGGCAAAGGATCGTCATCAAAGTCGAATTCCGTCGGGACCGGAGGTCTGCGAAAACCAGGAAAAAAACCAAAAAAAACGGGAATTTTGGGAGGGGGGGGGAGGGAGAATTTAAATCCAGTTCGGAGCTCCACCCCCATCCCCCAACGAGTTTTCCAAGAGCGGCTGGGAAAGGTTTGGGGAAAAAAATTCGGGGAATTGTTGGGAAATAAAAAAGTTTTTTTGGGAGTTCGGGGAGGTTTGGGCAGAGGTTTTGTGAGGTTTTTGTCTCCTGAAGGTCCCAAAATTCTGGGAATTTCCCCCAGAAGTTTCAAGTGGGACACGGAATCCTCCTGAATTTTGCAGCAGGGTTTTCTAAGTTCCTCCCAATCCGTCCCAAATCCCCCCGAATCCTCCTCAAATCCCTCAAAATCCACCCCAAACCTCCCAAAAATCCCATTTAAATCCCCCAAATCCATCCCAAACCTCCCAAAAATCCCATTTAAATCCCTCAAAATCCATCCCAAACCTCCCAAAAATCCCATTTAAATCCCTCAAAATCCATCCCAAACCTCCCAAAAATCCCATTTAAATCCCTCGAATCCACCCCAAACCTCAAATCCATCCCAAACCTTCCCAAACTTCCCAAAACCTTCCCAAATCCATCCGGAACCTCCTTGAAACATTCCAAAACCTTCCCGAATCCACCCCGAACCTTCCTAAAGCTTTCCAAATCCATCCCAAACCTCCCCAAACCTTCCCAAATCTATCCCAAACCTTCTCAAATCCGTCCTAGACCTTCCCAAATCATCTCAAACCTTCCCAAAATCCCCCCAAACCTCCCCAACTCCCCCCCAAACCTCCCCAAATCCCCTCAAAATCACCCCCAAACCTTCTCAAACCTTCCCAAATCATCCCAAACTTTTCCAAATCCCCCCCAAACTTCCCCAACTCCCCCCAACTCCCCCAGCTCCCCCCAACCCCCCCAGCTACCCCCCAAACCTCCCCAAATTCACCCCAAACTTTTCCAAATCCCCCCCAAACCCCCCCAGCTCCCCCCAACTCCCCCCCAAACCTCCCCAAAATCCCCCCAAACTTCCCCAAATCCATCCCAAACCTGCACAAACCTCCACAAACCTCCCCAAATCCATCCCAAACCTCCCCGAAATCCCCCCAAACCTTCCCCAAACCCCCCCAAACCTCCCCAAATTCCCCCAAATCCACCCCAAACCTCCCCAAATCTATCCCAAACCTTCTCAAATCCATCCCAGACCTCCCCAAACCCCCCCAAACCTCCCCAACTGCCCCCAAACCTCCCCAAATCGATCCCAAACTTCCCCAAATCCATCCCAAACTTTTCCAAATCCCCCCCAAACCTCCCCAACTCCCCCCAAACCCCCCCAGCTCCCCCCAAACCTCCCCAAAATCCCCCCAAACCTCCCCAAATTCACCCCAAACTTTTCCAAATCCCCCCCAAACCTCCGCAAACCCCCCCAAACCTCCCGAACTCCCCCCCAGATCTCCCCAAAATCCCCCCAAACCTCCCCAAATCCATCCCAAACCCCCCCAAACCTTCCCAAATCCCCCCAAAATCACCCCCAAACCTTCCCAAACCTTCCCCAAATCCCCCCCAAACCTCCCCATCTCCCCCCAACCCCCCCAGCTCCGGCCCCCAGGCCCGTCTCACGTCTGGCGGCGGCTCTCCGGGCCGGGGCTGCCGCCGGCTCCCGGCTCCTCGTCGGCGTCGCTGCCGGGCTCGGGCGTGGGCTGGCGGCGCGGCCGAGGGACGGCGCGCAGCGGGAGGACGCCGGCGCCGGCGATGGCCTCGTAGAGCCGCCGGATCTCGCCGGGCTCCGGGATCCAGCCGCCGGCGGGCTCCGAGCCTTCCTCCTCTTCCTCGCTCCAGGGGACGGCCCAGTCGTCTTCCTCGGCGGGGGGCGGCGGGGGGGATCGGGGGGGCGGGGGGGAGGGGGAGGGGCGGGGGAGGGGGAGGGGGGAGGGGGGGGAGGGGGGGGAGGACATGGAGGGGGGCTGGGGGGGGGATGGGGGGAGATTTGGGGGGAAAAGGCGGAAATTGGGGGAATTTGGGGGGAAATTGGGGAAATTTGGGGGGAAAAAGGCAGAAATTGGAATTTGGGGGAAAATTGGGGAAATTTGGGGGAAAATTGGGGAAATTTGGGGGGAAAAAAGGCAGAAATTGGGGGAATTTGGGGGAAATTTGGGGGAAAATTGGGGAAATTTGGGGGGGAAAAAGGCAGAAATTGGGGGAATTTGGGGGAAAATTGGGGAAATTTGGGGGAAAATTGGGGAAATTTGGGGGGAAAAAGGCGGAAATTGGGGGGAATTTGGGGGAAAATTGGGGGGAAAAAGGCAGAAATTGGGGGGAATTTGGGGGGGAAAAAGGCAGAAATTGGGGAATTTGGGGGAAAATTGGGGAAATTTGGGGGGAAAAAAGGCAGAAATTGGGGGAATTTGGGGGAAATTTGGGGGAATTTGGGGGAAAATTGGGGAAATTTGGGGGAAATTTGGGGGAAAATTGGGGAAATTTGGGGGGAAAAAATTGGGGAAATTTGGGGGGAAAAAGGCAGAAATTGGGGGAATTTGGGGGAAAATTGGGGGAATTTGGGGGAAAATTGGGGAAATTTGGGGGAAAAAAGGCAGAAATTGGGGGAATTTGGGGGGAAATTGGGGGAATTTGGGGGAAAAAAGGCAGAAATTGGGGGAATTTGGGGGGAAAAAATTGGGGAAATTTGGGGGAAAATTGGGGAAATTTGGGGGGAAAAAGGGCAGAAATTGGGGGAATTTGGGGGAAAATTGGGGAAATTTGGGGGAAAATTGGGGAAATTTGGGGGGAAAAAGGCAGAAATTGGGGGAATTTGGGGGAAAATTGGGGAAATTTGGGGGAAAATTGGGGAAATTTGGGGGGAAATTGGGGAATTTGGGGGGAAAAAGGCAGAAATTGGGGGAATTTGGGGGGAAATTGGGGGAATTTGGGGGAAATTGGGGGAATTTGGGGGAAAAAGGCAGAAATTGGGGGAAAATTGGGGGGAAAAAGGCAGAAATTGGGGGAAATTTGGGGGAAAATTGGGGAATTTGGGGGGGGAAAAAGGCAGAAATTGGAATTTGGGGGAAAATTGGGGAAATTTGGGGGGAAATTGGGGAAATTTGGGGGGAAATTGGGGAAATTTGGGGTAAAAAGGCAGAAATTGGGGGGAATTTGGGGGAAAATTGGGGAAATTTGGGGGAAAATTGGGGAAATTTGGGGGGAAAAAGGAAAAAATTGGGGGAAATTGGGGAAATTGGTGGGGAAAAGGGAAGATTTGGGGGAAATTTGGGGGATTTGGGGGAAAAAGGCAAAAATTGGGGAAATTAGGGGGAAATTTGGGGAAAATTGGGGGGGAAAAGGGGAAGATTTGGCAAAAATTGGGGGAAATTTGGGGGGAAAGGGGAAGATTTGGGGAAATTTGGGGGGATTTGAGGGAAAAAAGGCAGAAATTGGGGAAATTTGGGGGAAAATTGGAGAAATTTGGGGGGGGGAAAAGGCAAAATGTGGGGAAAATTGAGAAGATTTGGGGATGCAGGAAGATTTAAAGAAAAAATTGGGGGAAATTTGCGGAGATTTGAAGGAAATTTGGAGAAAATTTGAGGGAATTCGGGGAAAATGTGGGGAAAAAATGGAATTTGGGAACAGTTGGGGAGAATTTGAGGGAATTCGGGAAAATTTGAGTCAGCAGAGGAAAATTTGAGGGGATTTGGGGCAAAGTTTGGTGGAATTCGGGAAGATTTGTGGGAATTCGATGGGATTTTGGGGGGGGGAGAATTCGGGGCGATCGGGGAAAAAAATTTTGGGAGGGAGAAAAAAAAGGGGGAAAATTTGGGATTTGGGGAGAAAAAAAACAAAAGGGATGAATTTTAGGATGAATTGGGATGGTCCCAGCACATTTTTCCAACATTTTTCCAACATTTTTTCCCCCCCGTTTTCCCCCCCCCCACACCCCGCCGCCATCTTGCCCATGACGTCACCGCCCCCCCCCCGTTCCCGTTTTCCCCCCTCCTCACAAATTCTCGCCGCTCTCCGTTCCCGGCCCTCCCCCACCGAGCCCCGACCGACCTTCCCCCGCCTCCTCCGGGGCAGCTCCGACCCTCCCGGAGGCCTCACTCAGCTCCCTGCCGCCATCTCGCCGCCATTTGTCCTTCCCGCCCCTTCCTTCCCCTCACAACGCGCGACTACACCTCCCATCAACCCCCGCGGTGCGTACCGGAAACAACGCGACGTAACGGCTATATCACCCAATCAGCGCGGAGGAGAGGCGGAGGAGCGGCGCTGCCGCCATTTTTCCTTCCCGCCCTTTCCTTCCCCTCACAACGCGCGACTACACCTCCCATCAACCCCCGCGGTGCTTACCGGAAATCACACGACGTAACGGATATATCACCCAATCAGCGCGGAGGAGAGGCGGAGGAGCGGCGCTCCCGTCATTTGTCCTTCCCCTCACAACGCGCGACTACAGCTCCCATCAACCCCCGCGGTGCGTACCGGAAATCACGCGACGTAACGGCTATATCACCCAATCAGCGCGGAGGAGAGGCGGAGGAGCGGCGCTCCCGCCTTTTTTCCTTCCCCTCACAACGCGCGACTACAGCTCCCATCAACCCCCGCGGTGCGTACCGGAAACAACGCGACGCAACGGCTATATCACCCAATCAGCGCGGAGGAGAGGCGGAGGAGCGGCGCTCCCGCCTTTTTTCCTTCCCCTCACAACGCGCGACTACAGCTCCCATCCACCCCCGCGGCGCGTACCGGAAACAACGCGACGCAACGGCTGTGTGTGGACCAATCAGCGCGGAGGAGAGGCGGAGGAGCGGCGCTGCCGCCATTTGTCCTTCCCCTCACAACGGGCGACTACACCTCCCACCAACCCCCGCGGCGCGTACCGGAAACAACGCGACGTAACGGCTATATCACCCAATCAGCGCGGAGGAGAGGCGCTGCCGCCATTTGTCCTTCCCCTCACAACGCGCGACTACACCTCCCACCAACCCCCGCGGCGCGTACCGGAAATCACGCGACGTGACGGCTATATCACCCAATGAGCGCGGAGGAGAGGCGGGGTCGCAGCGATGGCGGCGGCGTGGCGGGCGGCGCTGTGCGCGGCGGGCGCGGCGCTGTCGCTGTACGCGCTGCACGTGGAGCACCGCGCCGCCCGGGACCCGGCTTACCGCGCCGCCTGCGACCTGGCGCCCTCCGTGTCCTGCACGCGCGTCTTCACCTCCCGGTAAAAAGAAAAATTAAAAAAAAAAAAAAAAACACGAGGAGAAAACACCCGGGAAAAAAAAAAAAAAAACGCGGGAAAGAAAGAGGGGGGGGGATAGGAGGCGGGGTTTGGGGGAAAGGGGTGGGCGGGGTTTGCGAAGGGGCGGGCCGCCAGGGGGCGCTGGGAGGAGGAAAAGGCGGGGGGTTTAAAATGGCGGAAGGGGGGGCGTGGCTTGGCTGAGGGGCGGGGCTTCTGCTGTATCTCGGCTTTCCGTTAATTAAATCCGTGCGCGGTGATTTTGTGCTGATTGGATCCATGCGCGGCAGTGCGTGTGTTAATTGGATCCATCTGTTGTGGGTTTATGCTAATTGTATCCATATATGGTAATACTTATGGTAATTAGATCCCTATAGTGTGGATTTATGCTAATTGTATCCATATATGGTAATGCTTAGGTTAATTAGATCCATATAGCGTGGCTTTATGCTAATTGTATCCATATATGGTCATGCTTAAGTTAATTAGATCCATATAGAGTGAATTTATGCTAATTATATCCGTATATGGTAATGCTTAAGTTAATTAGATCCATATAGAGTGAATTTATGCTAATTATATCCATATATGGTAATGCTTAAGTTAATTAGATCCATATAGAGTGGGTTTATGCTAATTATATCCATATATGGTAATACTATGGTAACTAGACCCATATATGGTGGCTTTATGCTAATTGTATCCATATATGGTAATTCGCATGGTAATTAGATCTGTAAATTGTAGCTTTATGCCACTTATATCCATATATGGTAATGCGTGTGTTAATTAGATCCGTACATGGTGGATTCTGCTAATTATATCCATATATGGTAATGCTTATGGTAATTAGATCCCTATAGTGTGGATCTATGCTAATTGTATCCGTATATGGTAATTCTTATGTTAATTAGGCCCGTAAAGGATGGCTTTATGCAAATTGTATCCATATATGGTGATTCTGATGTTAATTAGATCCATATATTGTGGATTATGCTAATTATATCCATATATGGTAATGCTTATGGTAATTAGATCCATATATGGTGGATTTACGCTAATTATATCCATATATGGTAATCCTTAGGTTAATTAATCAGTATATTGCGGGTTTACGCTAATTATATCCATATATGGTAGTGCTTATGTTAATTAGATACATTTTTGTGGGCTTATGCTAATTATGTCCATATATGGCAGGGTTTATATTAATTAGGTCGATTAATGGTTGAGGGGGCGTGGCTTAACTTAATGACATGGATATTGAAGGGGGCGTGGACTAGCTAAAGGGGCGTGTCTCAGCGCGATAAGGAACCAATGGGGGCTGGGGGCGTGGCTTAGACACCAAGAAAGGGCGTGGTTTATCTGAGAAGGGCGTGGGTCTGCCGAACCAAGCACCAATAGGGGCTGGGGGCGTGGCTTATCTACCTGCCCACGCCATATATGGGTTTGTGGGCGGGGTCTCATCGGTGCCACGCCCCTTTTTTTGCAGGTGGGGGCGTGGCCTGGGGCTGGTGGAGCCGGTGCTGGGCAAGGACAGCGCCGCCAACGTCCCCAACGGCGCCATCGGGCTGCTCTTCTACCTGCTGCAGGGGCTGCTGGGTAACGGGGACCGCGGGGGGCCGGGGACACCCTGGGGACGCCCTGGGGGACACTTGGGTGACACTGGGGAGACTCTGAGGACACTGGGGACACTTTGGGGACATCGGGGACACTCTTGGTGACCCTTTGGTGACACTTTGGGGACACTGGTGACACTCTGGTGACATTGGGGACACTTTGGGGACACCCTGGGGACACTTGGGTGACTCTGGGGAGACTCTGAGGACATTGGGGACACTTTGGGGACCCTGGTGACATCGGGGACACTCTTGGTGACCCTTTGGTGACATTGGTGACACTCTGGTTGCATTGGGGACACTCCTGGGGACACTCTGGTGACACTCGGGTGACATTGGGGAGACTCTGAGGACACTGGGGACACTTTGGGGACACTGGTGACACTTTGGTGACATTGGGGACACTCCTGGGGACACTTTGGTGACACTTGGGTGACACTGGGGAGATTCTGAGGACACTGGGGACCCTTTGGTGACACTGGTGACATCGGGGACACTCCTGGTGACCCTTTGGTGACATTGGTGACTCTTTGGTGACACTTTGGTGACATTGGGGACACTCCTGGGGACACTTTGGTGACACTCGGGTGACATTGGGGAGACTCTGAGGACACTGGTGACACCCTGGTGACATCGGGGACACTCTTGGTGACATTGGTGACTCTTTGGTGACATTGGGGACACTCCTGGTGACATTGGTGATGCCCTGGTGGTATTGGTGACACTTTGGGGACACTTTGGTGATATTGGTGACACCCTGGTGACACCAGTGACCCTTTGGGGACACTCTTGGTGACCCTTTGGTGACACTGGTGACACCGTGGTGACATTGGTGACTCTTTGGGGACACTGGTGACACTCTTGGTGACACTTTGGTGACCCTTTGATGACACTCTTGGTGACACTGGTGACATTGGTGACACCCTGGTGACATTGAGGACACTCTAGGTGACACTTTGGTGACCCTTTGGGGACACTCTTGGTGACACTGGTGACCCTTTGGGGACACTGGTCACACTCCTGGTGACATCCTGGTGACATTGGTGACTCTTTGGGGACACTGGTGACCCTTTGGGGACACTGGTCACACTCTTGGTGACCCTTTGGGGACACTGGTGACCCCCCGGTGACACTGGTGACCCTTTGGGGACACTCTTGGTGACACTTTGGTGACCCTGGTGACCCTTTGGTGACATTGGTGACTCTTTGGTGACCCCCTAGTGACACTGGTGACCCTTTGGTGACATTGGTGACCCTGGTGACCCTTTGGTGACACTGGTGACTCTTTGGTGACACTCTTGGTGACATCCTGGTGACATTGGTGACTCTTTGGGGACACTGAGGACACTCTTGGTGACCCTTTGGTGACCCCCCAGTGACACTGGTGACATTTTGGGGACACTGGTCACACTCTTGGTGACCCCTCGGTGACACTGGTGACCCTTTGGGGACACTCTTGGTGACACTGGTGACACCCTGGTGACATTGGTGACTCTTTGGGGACATTGGTCACACTCTTGGTGACCCTTTGGTGACACTGGTGACCCTTTGGTGACACTCTTGGTGACCCTTTGGGGACACTGGTGACCCTTTGGTGACACTCTTGGTGACCCCCTGGTGACATTGGTGACTCTTTGAGGACACTGAGGACACTTTTTGTGACCCTTTGGTGACACTGGTGACCCTTTGGTGACATTGGTGACTCTTTGGTGACTCTTTGGTGACACTCTTGGTGACATCCTGGTGACATTGGTGACTCTTTGGGGACACTGAGGACACTCTTGGTGACCCTTTGGTGCCCCTTTGGTGACATTGGTGCCCCTTTGGTGCCCCCTCGGTGACCCTTTGGTGACATTGGTGACCCTGGTGACCCTTTGGTGCCCCCTCGGTGACCCTGGTGACCCTTTGGTGACATTGGTGACCCTTTGGTGACATTGGTGACCCTTTGGTGACATTGGTGACCCTTTGGTGACCCTTTGGTGACCCTTTGGTGCCCTTTGGTGACATTGGTGACCCTTTGGTGACCCTGGTGACCTTTTGGTGCCCCTTTAGTGACCCTTTAGTGACTCTTTGGTGACCCTGGTGCCCCTTTGGTGACATTGGTGACCCTTTGGTGCCCTTTGGTGCCCCTTTGGTGACCCTGGTGACCCTTTGGTGCCCCCTCGGTGACCCTTTGGTGACATTGGTGACCCTTTGGTGCCCTTTGGTGCCCCCTCGGTGACCCTGGTGACCCTTTGGTGACCCTGGTGACCCTTTGGTGCCCCCTCGGTGACCCTGGTGCCCCTTTGGTGACATTGGTGACCCTTTGGTGCCCTTTGGTGACCCTGGTGACCCTTTGGTGACATTGGTGACCCTTTGGTGCCCCTTTGGTGCCCTTTGGTGCCCCTCGGTGACCCTGGTGACCCTTTGGTGACATTGGTGACCCTTTGGTGACCCTTTGGTGCCCTTTGGTGACATTGGTGACCCTTTGGTGCCCCTTTGGTGCCCTTTGGTGACATTGGTGACCCTTTGGTGCCCCTTTGGTGCCCTTTGGTGCCCTTTGGTGACATTGGTGACCCTTTGGTGACCCTGGTGACCTTTTGGTGCCCCTTTAGTGACCCTTTAGTGACTCTTTGGTGACCCTGGTGCCCCTTTGGTGACATTGGTGCCCCTTTGGTGACCCTTTAGTGACTCTTTAGTGACTCTTTGGTGACACTGGTGACCCTTTGGTGACATTGGTGCCCCTTTGGTGACCCTTTAGTGACTCTTTAGTGACTCTTTGGTGACCCTGGTGCCCCTTTGGTGACATTGGTGCCCCTTTGGTGACCCTTTAGTGACTCTTTAGTGACTCTTTGGTGACACTGGTGACCCTTTGGTGCCCCTCGGTGACCCTGGCGACCCTTTGGTGACATTGGTGACCCTTTGGTGCCCCTTTGGTGCCCTTTGGTGCCCTTTGGTGACATTGGTGACCCTTTGGTGACCCTGGTGACCTTTTGGTGCCCCTTTAGTGACCCTTTAGTGACTCTTTGGTGACACTGGTGACCCTTTGGTGACATTGGTGACCCTTTGGTGCCCTTTGGTGACATTGGTGCCCCTTTGGTGCCCTTTGGTGCCCTTTGGTGACCCTTTGGTGACATTGGTGACCCTTTGGTGCCCCTTTGGTGCCCTTTGGTGACCCTTTGGTGACATTGGTGACATTGGTGCCCCTTTGGTGCCCCTTTGGTGACCCTGGTGACCCTTTGGTGACCCTGGTGACCCTTTGGTGACATTGGTGACCCTTTGGTGCCCCTTTGGTGCCCTTTGGTGCCCCTCGGTGACCCTGGCGACCCTTTGGTGACATTGGTGCCCCTTTGGTGCCCCTCGGTGACCCTTTGGTGACCCTCCTCCCCCCCAGGCACCTCGGGGTCGCGCGCGGCGGCGGCGGCGCTGCTGGCGACCTCGGCGGCGGCGGCGGCGGCGTCGCTGTGGCTCGGCGCCGTGCTGCTCTTGGGCCTCGGCGACCTGTGCGTGGTGTGCCTGAGCACCTACGGCCTCAACCTGGCGCTGCTCGGCCTCAACCTGCGCCGCTGGCGGCCGCCCGGAGACGGACGGGACCCGCCCAAAGACGACTGAAATCCGCCCGGAAACGGGTGGAATCCGCCCGGAAACGGATGGAATCCGCCCGAAAATGGATGGAATCTGCTCGAAAACGGATGAGATTACCCAAAAATGGATGGAATCAACCCAAAAATGGATGGAATCCGCCCAAAAATGGATGAAATCAACCCAAAAATGACTGAAATCTGCTCGAAAACGGATGAGATTGCCCAAAAATGACTGAAATCCGCCCGGAAACGGATGGAATCCGCCCGAAAACTGATGGAATCTGCCCAAAAATGGATGAAATCAACCCAAAAATGGATGAGATTGCCCAAAAATGACTGAAATCTGCTCGAAAACGGATGAGATTGCCCGAAAATGGATGAAATCAACCCAAAAATGGATAAGATTGCCCGAAAATGGATGAAATCAACCCAAAAATGACTGAAATCTGCTCGAAAACGGATGAGATTACCCAAAAATGGATGAAATCAACCCAAAAATGACTGAAATCCATTCAAAAATGGATGAGATTGCCCAAAAACGACTGAAATCCGCCCGGAAACGGGTGGAATCCGCCCGGAAACGGATGGAATCTGCCCGAAAATGGATGGAATCTGCTCGAAAACGGATGAGATTGCCCAAAAACGGATGAAATCAACCCAAAAATGGATGGAATCCGCCCAAAAATGACTGAAATCTGCTCGAAAACGGATGAGATTACCCGAAAATGGATGAAATCAGCCCAAAAATGACTGAAATCCGCTCGAAAATGGATGAGATTGCCCAAAAACGACTGAAATCCGCCCGGAAACGGATGGAATCCGCCCAAAAATGGATGAAATCAACCCAAAAATGGATAAGATTGCCCAAAAATGGATGAAATCAACCCAAAAATGGCTGAAATCCGCTCGAAAACGGATGAGATTACCCGAAAATGGACGAAATCAACCCAAAAATGGATGGAATCTGCCCAAAAATGACTGAAATCAACCCAAAAATGACTGAAATCTGCTCGAAAATGACTGAAATCTGCTCGAAAACGGATGAGATTACCCAAAAATGGATGAAATCAACCCAAAAATGACTGAAATCCGCTCAAAAACGGATGAGATTGCCCAAAAATGACTGAAATCCATTCAAAAATGGATGAGATTGCCCAAAAATGACTGAAATCCGCCCGGAAACGGATGAGATTACCCGAAAACGGATGAAATCAGCCCAAAAATGGATGAGATTGCCCAAAAATGGATGAAATCAGCCCAAAAATGACTGAAATCCGCCCGAAAACGGATGAGATTACCCGAAAATGGATGAAATCAACCCAAAAATGGATGAGATTGCCCAAAAATGGATGAAATCAGCCCAAAAACGAATGAAATCCGCCCGGAAACGACTGAAATCTGCCCGAAAACGGATGAGATTACCCAAAAACGGATGAAATCAACCCAAAAATGGATGAAATCAACCCAAAAACGGATGAGATTACCAAAAATGGAGGGAATCGCCCAAAAACGGACGGAATCCACCCAAAAACGACTGAAATCTGCCCGGAAACGGATGAGATTACCCAAAAATGGATGAAATCAACCCAAAAATGACTGAAATCTGCTCAAAAACGGATGAGATTACCCAAAAATGGATGAAATCAACCCAAAAATGACTGAAATCCACCCAAAAATGGATGAGATTGCCCAAAAATGGATGAAATCAGCCCAAAAACGACTGAAATCCGCTCGAAAACGGATGAATTACCCAAAAAGGGATGGAATCAACCCAAAAATGGATGGAATTTGCCCAAAAATGACTGAAATCAACCCAAAAACGGATGAAATCAACCCAAAAATGGATGAAATCTGCCCAAAAACGGCTGAAATCAACCCAAAAATGACTGAAACCTGACCGAAAACGGTGGAAATCAACCCAAAAACGGATGAAATTACCCAAAAACGGATGAAATCTGCCCAAAAATGACTGAAACCGACCGGAAACAGCGGAAATTACCCAAAAATGGCTGAAATCTGCCCAAAAATGGATGGAATCAACCCAAAAACGGATGAATTACCCGAAAACGGATGAAATCCGCCCAAAAATGGATGAAATTACCCAAAACTGACTGAAACCCAACCAAAAACGGCGGAAATCGGCCTGAAAATGACTGAAAACAACCCAAAACTGGCTGAAATCTGCCCGAAACCGGCGGAAATTACCCAAAACTGGCTGAAATCCACCCGAAAACGGCTGAAATCCGCCTGGAAACTGCTGAAATCGGCCCAAAAATGACGGAAATTCACCCGAAAATGGCTGAAATTACCCAAAAACGGTGGAAATCAACCCAAAAACTGCTGAAATCAACCCAAAACTGACTGAAATCCGACCGGAAACGGCGGAAATTACCTGAAAACTGATGAAATTACCCAAAAACGGCCGAAATCAACCCAGAACTGACTGAAATCGGCCCCAAAATCGGCTGAAATCCGCCCAAAATTGGGGCGCGGGGAGGTGAAGTGACGGTAAACGGAGGAAAAGTTACGTGGGAGCGGGTGAAATGGGTCAGAAACGGTGAGAAATGGGTCAAAAACGGTGAGAAATGGGTCAGAAACGGTGAGAAATGGGTCAAAAATGGTGAGAAATGGGTCAGAAACGGTGAGAAATGGGTCAGAAACGGTGAAAAATGGGTCAGAAACGGTGAGAAATGGGTCAGAAACGGTGAGAAATGGGTCAAAAACGGTAAAAATGGGTCAAAAATGGTCAGAAATGGGTCAGAAACGGTGAAAAATGGGTCAAAAACGGTAAAAATGGGTCAAAAACGGTCAGAAATGGGTCAAAAAATGCGTTAATTGGGTCAAAAGTGGCCTTAAGTGGGTCGAAAGTGGCCTTAAGTGGGGTAAAAGTGACATTAATTGGGTCCAAAATGGCGTTAATTGGATTAAAATGGCATTAATTGGATTAAAAATGGCATTAATTGGATCAAAAATGGCATTAATTAGATCAAAATTGGTTTTAAATGGATCAAAGATGGTTTTAAATGGGTTAAAATGACATTAATTGGATTAAAAATGGCATTAATTGGATCAAAAATGGTTTTAAATGGAGCAAAAACTGTTTTAAATGTGTCAAAATTGTTTTAAATGTGTCAAAAATGGTTTTAAATGTGTCAAAAATGGTTTTAAATGGGTCAAAAACGGTTTTAAATGTGTCAAAAATGGTTTTAAATGTGTCAAAAATGGTTTTAAATGGATCAAAAATAGTTTTAAATGGAGCAAAACCAGCAATAAACGGAGCAAAATTTACATTAAAGCGACCAAACGTCACAGTAAAGTGTCTGAAACGGGTCCGAAGTGGGAATAAAGTGACCAAAAGTGACAAAAAAGTGACAAAAAGTGACAAAAAAGTCCCAAATCACCCCAAAAAGCCTCCGGGATTCTCTTTTTCCCCCCCCTCGATTTTTTTCACCAAAAAAAATTACTTCGGGTTAATTTTTTTGCCCCGGATTTTTTCACCACCACCCGCCCCCGAATTTTTTTTTTTTTTTAATTAAAAAAAAAAGGAAAATTCGGGGATTTGGAAATTCCTTTTTATTTCCCCCTCAATTTTCAGGCCCCCGAAATAAAATTGAGGATCCAGGACCATTCACCCCAACCAAAAAAAAAACCTCTTTAATGACCCAAACCCCCTTTTTTCCCCAAAAAAACCGAGATTTTCTTCATTTCCCCCTCACAAAACACCCCAAAATCCCTTTTTTTAAATAATTTTTAAGTTTAAAGCGATCGCTCACGCCTCACCTCCGGCCTTTGAGGGGCGCCGCTTTCCCGCCTCAGGCTCGGGCCGCACCAACCCCTTACCAAAAAACCACTTTAATGACCCAAAACCCCTTTTTTTCACCCCAAAACCGAGATTTTCTTCATTTCCCCCTCACAAAACACCCCAAAATCCCTTTTTTTAAAATAATTTTTAAGTTTAAAGCGATCGCTCACGCCTCACCTCCAGGCCTGCGCGCCGGGCCGTACCACCGTGAGGGGAACCCGCGGGGGGAGCCGCGCCCGCAGCGGGGAACGGGCGAGTCCATCGCCCGCCCAACCCGGGGGGGGAGGTATCGGCGAGGCCCCGGCCGCCGTTGGTTCGTAAAAAAAAATATATAAAAAATAATAATTTAGGACTTAATTTTTTAAAAAAAGGGTTTTTTTAATTATTTTCCCGGGGGAGGAGGGAAAATGGAACGGGGGTTTGGAGAGGGGGGGAAAGGCGGAAATGGAGGAAGGAGCTGAGGGGGGGGGAGAGGAAGAGTCCGGACGCGGGGCTTGGGGAGAAGGGACGGCGGAGAGGTGGGAACGGAGGGTTGAAGGGGGAAAAGAATGATAATTTATTAAAAACAAGGGATCCCGGAGAGGTTTTTGTGGGAATTCTGAGGGGGGAGAAGGGATTTGGAGGGATTTATGAGGTGATTTTTACAAAAAAAACACGAAATTCCGGGTGCTTCAAAGCTTTTCTAGGGGGATCCTGGACCTTCGGAGTTGCTATTTTTGGGGAATTCTGAGGGGAAAAAGGCTCCCGGAGGGATTTTTGGGGGAATTCTGAGGGAAAAAAGGATTTTAAAACGGTTTTTTGGGAGATTTTTAGTTTTAAAAGTGAATTCCAGACCCTTAAATCCTGTTTTTGGGGGGTTTGGACCTTTTCAGTTTCTATTTTGGGAGATTCTGAGGGGAAAAAGGTTCCCGGAGGGATTTTTGAGGAGAATTCTGAGGGGAAAAAGGCTCCCGGAGGGATTTTTGGGGGAATTCTGAGGGGAAAAAGGATTTTAAAAACGTTTTTTGGGAGATTTTTAGTTTTAAAAGTGAGTTCCAGACACTTAAAATCTTATTTTTGGGGGTTTTGAACCTTCTCAGTTTCTATTTTTGGGAGATTCTGAGGGGAAAAAAGGTTCCCGGAGGGATTTTTGGGGGAATTCTGAGGGGAAAAAGTATTTTTAAACGTTTTTTTGGGAGATTTTTAGTTTTAAATGTGAGTTCCCGACCCTTAAATCCTGTTTTTTGGGGGTTTTGATCCTTTTCAGTTTCTATTTTGGGAGATTCTGAGGGGAAAAAGGCTCCTGGAGTTGTTTTGGGGGGGAACTCTGAGGGGAAAAAGGATTTTAAAAACTTTTTTTGGGAGATTTTGAGGTTTAAAAGTGAGTTCCAGACACTTAAAATCTTATTTTTGGGGGTTTTGGACCTTTTCAGTTTCTATTTTGGGGAGATTCTGAGGGGAAAAAAGGTTCCCGGAGCGATTTTTGAGGAGAATTCTGAGGGGAAAAAAGGTTCCCGGAGTTGTTTTGGGGGGAACTCTGAGGGAAAAAAGTATTTTAAAACATTTTTTTGGGAGATTTTTAGTTTTAAATGTGAATTCCAGACCCTTAAATCCTGTTTTTTGGGGGTTTGGACCTTTTCAGTTTCTGTTTTTGGGGAGAATTCTGAGGGGAAAAAGGCTCCTGGAGTTGTTTTGGGGGGGAACTCTGAGGGGAAAAAGGATTTTAAAACGTTTTTTGGGGAGATTTTGAGTTTTAAAAGTGAATTCCAGACACTTAAAATCTTATTTTTGGGGGTTTTGGACCTTTTCAGTTTCTATTTTGGGGAGATTCTGAGGGGAAAAAAGGTTCCCGGAGCGATTTTTGAGGAGAATTCTGAGGGGAAAAAGGCTCCTGGAGGGATTTTTGGGGGAATTCTGAGGGAAAAAAGGATTTTAAAAACGTTTTTTGGGAGATTTTTAGTTTTAAAAGTGAGTTCCAGACCCTTAAATCCTGTTTTTTGGGGGTTTTGGACCTTTTCAGTTTCTATTTTGGGGGAAACTCTGAGGGGAAAAAAGGTCCCGGAGGGATTTTTGAGGAGAATTCTGAGGGAAAAAGGATTTTAAAACGTTTTTTTGGGAGATTTTGAGTTTTAAAAGTGAAT
This sequence comes from Chamaea fasciata, assembly GCF_029207755.1. Taxonomy (NCBI): domain Eukaryota; kingdom Metazoa; phylum Chordata; class Aves; order Passeriformes; family Sylviidae; genus Chamaea; species Chamaea fasciata. The sequence continues at coordinate 8,068 of NW_027095266.1, read as the reverse complement.
TCCAGACCCTTAAATCCTGTTTTTTTGGGGGGGATCCTGTTTTTATTTTCGAGGAATTCTGAGAGAGGGAAAAAAAAAACAAAAAAAAAAACAAAAAAAAAGTGATTCCGGAGCGATTTTTGGATTTTTGAGTTTGAAAAAAGGAGATTCGGACACTTAAATTCTTATTTTTTTGGAGGGTTCTGAACCTTCTAAATTCTGGTTTTGGGGGTTTTTTGTTTGTTTTTGTGGAGTTTTTGGGGTGTTTTAGGGGATTTTTGGGTGATTTTGGGTTTTTTTTGGGCGATTTTGGGTGATTTTGGGTGATTTTGGTGTTTTTTGGGTGATTTTGGGTGATTTTGGGGTTTTCCGGCGATTTTTGGTGTTTTTTGGGTGATTTTGGTGGGTTTTGGGCGATTTTGGTGGGTTTTGGGTGATTTTGGGCGATTTTGGTGTTTTTTGGGTGATTTTGGGTGATTTTAGGGGATTTTTGGGTGATTTTGGGGTTTTGGGGTTTTTTTTTGGATTTTTGGGGAGTTCTTGTGGGGATTTTGGGTCCCTAAAGGGTCTTTTGGTGTTTTGGGGGTGATTTTGATGTTTTTTGGGCGATTTTGGGTGATTTTGATGGTTTTGGGGTGATTTTGGTGGTTTTTGGGCGATTTTGGGCGATTTTGGGTGATTTTGGTGGTTTTTGGGTGATTTTGGGGTTTTTTGAGTGATTTTGGTGGGTTTTGGGTGATTTTGGGTGATTTTGGGGTTTTTGGGGTGATTTTGGTGGGTTTTGGGTGATTTTGGGGTTTTTTGGGTGATTTGGGGGTTTGGGGGGGTTTTTTGGGGGTTTTTTGGGGTTTTTTTGGGCGATTTTGGGTCCCTAAAGGGTTTTTTGGGGTTTTTTTCGGCGATTTTGGGGTCTCTTATTGGGGTTTGGGGTTTTTTGGGCGTTTTTTTGGGTTCCTAGAGGGGATTTTGGGTTTTTGGGGGTTATTTTGGGGTTTTTGGGTGATTTTCTGGTTTTTGGGATGATTTTGGGGTTTTTTTGGTGATTTTGGTGGGTTTTGGGGTGATTTTGATGGTTTTGGAGTGATTTTGGAGGGTTTTGGGTGATTTTGGTGGTTTTTGGGTGATTTTGGTGTTTTTCGGGTTATTTTCGTGTTTTTTTGGGTGATTTTGGTGATTTTTGGGTGATTTAACCCATTAACCCTTTCCCCTCCCCATTAACCCTCTCCCCTCCCCATTAACCCTCTCCCCTCCCCATTAACCCTTTCCCCTCCCCATTAACCCTCTCCCCTCCCCATTAACCCTTTCCCCTCCCCATTAACCCTCTCCCCTCCCCATTAACCCTCTCCCCTCCCCATTAACCCTTTCCCCTCCCCATTAACCCTCTCCCCTCCCCATTAACCCTTTCCCCTCCCCATTAACCCTTTCCCCTCCCCATTAACCCTCTCCCCTCCCCATTAACCCTTTCCCCTCCCCATTAACCCTTTCCCCTCCCCATTAACCCTCTCCCCTCCCCGTTAACCCTTTCCCCACCCCCATTAACCCTTTCCCCGCCGATGCAGGAGATGCTGCGGCGGGTTCTGGGGGGCTCCCTGAGGGGGGCGGGGACGGCCCCCCGCGCCCCCCCCGCCCGCGCCGCCGCCGACCAGACGCAGACCCCGCCCGACCTGGCCCGGGAGCGCTGCAAGGCCGTCACCTCCTTCTACCACCAGCCCGCCATCGATGCCGCCGCCGAGAAGGTCGGAGACCCCGCCCCCAAATGGCCCGGAGACCCCGCCCCCAAATAACCCAGAGACCCCGCCCCAAATTACCCAAATTACCCCGGAGACCCCGCCCCCAAATGGCCCAGAGACCCCGCCCCGAATTACCCAAATTACCCCGGAGACCCCACCCCCAAATGGCCCGGAGACCCCGCCCCCAAATAACCCAGAGACCCCGCCCCGAATTACCCAAATTACCCCGGAGACCCCGCCCCCAAATTACCCCAGAGACCCCGCCCCGAATTACCCAAATTTCCCCGGAGACCCCGCCCCCAAATGGCCCAGAGACCCCGCCCCGAATTACCCAAATTTCCCCAGAGACCCCGCCCCCAAATGGCCTGGAGACCACGCCCCGAATTACCTCAAAACCCCGCCCCAAAATTCCCAAAAAATCCCCAGAGACCCCGCCCACAAGTTGCCCGGAGACCCCGCCCCAAATTACCCAAAAAAATCTCCTTTTTTTCCCCAAAATCTCCTTTTTTTCCCCAAAATCTCCTTTTTTTCCCCAAATCTCCTTTTTTTCCCCAAAATCTCCTTTTTTTCCCCCAAAATCTCCTTTTCCTCCCCAAAATCTCCTTTTTTCCCCCAAAATCTCCTTTTTTTCCCCAAAATCTCCTTTTCGTCCCCAAAATCTCCTTTTCTTCCCCAAAATCTCCTTTTTTTGCCCCAAAATCTCCTTTTTTTGCCCAAAATCTTCCTTTTTTTGCCCAAAATCTCCTTTTTTCCCCCAAAATCTCCTTTTTTTGCCCCAAAATCTCCTTTTCTTCCCCAAAATCTCCTTTTTTTCTGCCCAAAATCTCCTTTTCTTCCCCAAAATCTCCTTTTCTTCCCCAAAATCTCCTTTTTTTGCCCCAAAATCTCCTTTTTTTCTGCCCAAAATCTCCTTTTTTTGCCCAAAATCTCCTTTTTTCCCCCAAAATCTCCTTTTTTTGCCCCAAAATCTCCTTTTCTTCCCCAAAATCTCCTTTTTTTCTGCCCAAAATCTCCTTTTTTCCCCCAAAATCTCCTTTTCTTCCCCAAAATCTCCTTTTCTTCCCCAAAATCTCCTTTTCTTCCCCAAAATCTCCTTTTCTTCCCCAAAATCTCCTTTTCTTCCCCAAAATCTCCTTTTTTCCCCCAAAATCTCCTTTTTTTGCCCAAAATCTCCTTTTTTCCCCCAAAATCTCCTTTTTTCCCCCAAAATCTCCTTTTCTTCCCCAAAATCTCCTTTTTCTGCCCAAAATCTCCTTTCGTCCCCAAAATCTCCTTTTCTTCCCCAAAATCTCCTTTTTTTCTGCCCAAAATCTCCTTTTTTCCCCCAAAATCTCCTTTTCCTCCCCAAAATCTCCTTTTTTCCCCCAAAATCTCCTTTCTTCCCCAAAATCTCCTTTTTTTTGCCCCAAAATCTCCTTTTCTTCCCCAAAATCTCCTTTTTTCCCCCAAAATCTCCTTTTCTTCCCCAAAATCTCCTTTTTTTGCCCCCAAATCTCCTTTTCTTCCCCAAAATCTCCTTTTTCCCCCAAAATCTCCTTTTCCTCCCCAAAATCTCCTTTTTTCCCCCAAAATCTCCTTTTCTTCCCCAAAATCTCCTTTTTTTGCCCAAAATCTCCTTTTTTTTTTCCCAAAATCTCCTTTCTTCCCCAAAATCTCCTTTTTTTTGCCCAAAATCTCCTTTTTTTGCCCCAAAATCTCCTTTTCTTCCCCAAAATCTCCTTTTTTTGCCCCAAAATCTCCTTTTTTTGCCCAAAATCTCCTTTTTTCGCCCCAAAATCTCCTTTTTTTCCCCCCAGCCCTCGGTTCGCCTGACCCCCACCACCATGCTCTACTCGGGGCGCTCGCAGGACGGCAGCCACATCCTGGTGAGGGAGACCCCCGAATTTGGGGGGAAATTCCCAAAATTTGGGGGAATTTGGGAGGATTTGGAAGATCCCCAGAATTTAGGATTGAAATCCCAAAAATTTGGGGGTTTTTGGAGGTTTTTTAGGGGAAAATCCCAAAATTTTGGGGAAATTTGGGAAGATTTTGAGGGTCCCCAGAATTTAGAGGTGAAATCCCAAAAATTTGGGGATTTTGGGAGGTTTTTTAGGGGAAAATCCCAAAATTTTGGGGGATTCAGGAAAATTTTGAGGGTTTGGGGTGCCCAGAGTTTAGGGGGTGAAATTTGGGGGGAAAATCCCAAAAATTTGAGGGAATTTGGGAGGATTTTGAAGATCCCCAGAATTTAGGATTGAAATCCCAAAAATTTGGGGGAATTTTGGAGGAATTTTGGAGGAATTTGAGGATTTTGAGGGTCTCCAGAATTTAGAGGTGAATTCCCAAAAATTTGGGGGGTTTTGGGAGGTTTTTAGGGGAAAATCCCAAAATTTTGGGGGAATTTGGGAGGATTTTGAGGGTCCCCAAAATTTGGGGGTGAAATTTTGGGGAAATTCCCAGAAATTTTGGGGGACTTGGGAGGATTTTTGGGACGGATTTCCCCAAATTTCGGGGGAAAATCCCAAAACTTTGGGGAATTTTGGAGGATTTTTGGATGGATTTCCCCAAATTTGGCTGATTTCCCCAAAATTTGATGTTTCGGGCGGTTGGGGGATCCCAAAATTTTGGGGAATTCGGGGGAAACTCCTTAAAACCTGAGGAATTTTTGAGAGCCCCAAAACCCGCCTCGAAATTTTGTCGATTTGGGCGACAAAAAAGAAGAACCAGGAAAATGAAAATTGCGGTCGAAAAAGAGATTTGGGGGTTCCCGAAACTCCCAAAAAAATCCGTGAGGGGGTGGGAAAGGTGCCGAAAAACTCGGGAATTGCCCAAATTTTGTGTTTTTCCCCCCAGAAAAGCGCCCGGTACCTGCAGCAGGAGCTGCCCGTGCGCATCGCCCACCGCATCCAGGGCTTCCGCCAGCTGCCCTTCATCATCGGCTGCAATCCCACCATCCTCCACGTGGTGAGAGGCGGGATCTCCGGCTGGGGGGGGGGAATCCCGAAATTCCCGGAGAAATGGCGAAATTCCCGCGGAAATCGGGAGAATTCGGGCGGAATCGGCGAAATTTCGAGGGGAAAGTCTTCAAAATTCAAGGCAAAAGTCTCAAATTTCTGAGGGGAAATCCTGAAATTCCCTGGGAATCCCGAAGATTTCACGGGAATCCCAAAAATTCTGAGAGGAATCCTGAAATTCCCGGAAAAATCGCGAAATTCCTGAGGAAATGGGGAAAATTTGGGTGGAATCGGCAAAATTTCAACAGGAAAATCTTCAAAATTTCAGGGGAAAATCCTAAAACTTTCAGGGGAAAAACGTAAAATTCTGAGAGGAATCCCAAAAATTTCACGGGAATCCCAAAAATTCTGAGAGGAATCCTGAAATTCCCGGGAAAATCACGAAATTCCTGAGGAAATCGGGAATTTGGGCTGGAATCGGCAAAATTTCAAGAGAAAAGTCCCCAAAATTTAAGGCAAAAGTCTCAAATTTCTGAGGGGAAATCCTGAAATTCCCTGGGAATCCCGAAAATTTCACGGGAATCCCAAAAATTCCGGGGGGAATCCTGAAATTCCCGGAAAAATCGCGAAATTCCCGAGGAAATGGGAAAATTTGGGTGGAATCGGCGAAATTTCATGGGGAAAATCTTCAAAATTTCAGGGGGAAATCCTAAAATTTCCAGGGGAAAAACGTAAAATTCCCTGGGAATCCCGAAAATTCCTGGGGGAATCCTGAAATTCCCAGAAAAATCACGAAATCCCCGAGAAAATCAGAAATTTTTAAACAGAATTTGCAAAATTTTGGCAAAAAAAATCTATAAAATTTTGGGGAAAAATCTTAGAATTTCCAGGGGAGACCCCGAAATTCTGAGGGGAATCCCAAAAGTTTCATGGGAATCCCAAAAATTTCCAAAAATATCCCTGAAATTCCCAGAAAAATCGCAAAATTCCCGAGAAAACCAAAAATTTTTAAGCGGAATTCGCGAAATTTTGAGGGGAAAAAATCTCAAAATTTCGGGGGGAAATCCTAAAATTTCCAGGGGAAAAACGTAAAATTCCCTGGGAATCCCGAAAATTCCTGGGGGAATCCTGAAATTCCCAGAAAAATCACGAAATCCCCGAGAAAATCAGAAATTTTTAAACAGAATTTGCAAAATTTTGGCAAAAAAAATCTATAAAATTTTGGGGAAAAATCCTAAAATTTCCAGGGGAGACCCCGAAATTCTGAGGGGAATCCCAAAAATTTCCTGGGAATCCCAAAAATTTCCAAAAAATTCCCTGAAATTCCCAGAAAAATGGCGAAATTCCCGAGAAAACCAAAAATTTTTAAGCGGAATTCGCGAAATTTTGAGGGGAAAAATCTCAAAATTTCGGGGGGAAATCCTAAAATTTCCAGGGGAAAAACGTAAAATTCTGAGGGGAATCCCAAAATTTCATGGGAATCCCCAAAATTCCCGGGGGGAATCCCGAAATTCCCGGGGACAAATCCCGAAGTTTGGGTTTTCTCCCGGAATTCTGAGTGCGTCCCCTCCCCCCAGCACGAGCTGTACATCCGCGCCTTCCAGAAACTGAGCGACTTCCCGCCGGTGAGTGACGCACCTGGGCACACCTGGGACACCTAAAATACACCTGGGGACACCTGGGACACACCTGGGACACACCTGGGGACACCTGGGACACCTAAAATACACCTGGGGACACCTGGGGACACCTGGGGACAGCTGGGACACACCTGGGGACACCTGGGACACCTGGGACACCTAAAATACACCTGGGGACACCTGGGACACACCTGGGACACCTGGGACACCTAAAATACACCTGGGACACACCTGGGGAGACCTGGGACACACCTGGGGACACCTGGGACACCTAAAATACACCTGGGGACACCTGGGGACACCTGGGGACAGCTGGGACACACCTGGGCACACCTGGGGACACCTGGGACACCTAAAATACACCTGGGGTCACCTGGGACACCTAAAATACACCTGGGGTCACCTGGGGACACCTGGGACACCTAAAATACACCTGGGGTCACCTGGGGACACCTGGGGACACCTGGGGACACCTGGGACACACCTGGGGACACCTGGGGACACCTGGGGACACCTGGGGACACCTGGGGACACCTGGGGACAGCTGGGACACACCTGGGGACACCTGGGCACACCTGGGGACACCTGGGGACACCTGGGACACACCTGGGGACACCTGGGACACACCTGGGACACACCTGGGGACACCTGGGGACACCTAAAATACACCTGGGGACACCTGGGGACACCTGGGACACCTGGGGACACCTAAAATACACCTGGGCACACTTGGGCACACCTGGGGGGTGAGAGACACACCTGGGCACACCTGGGAGCACCTGGGGGCACCTGGGACACACCTGGGCACACCTGGGGGCACCTAAAATACACCTGGGACACACCTGGGGACACCTGGGGACAACTGGGACACACCTGAGACACACCTGGGGATACCTGGGGACAGCTGGGACACACCTGGACACACCTGGGGACTCACCTGGGATACACCTGGGGACTCACCTGGGCACACCTGGGCACTGACCCGTCTCCCGTGCGCAGATCCAGGGGCGCAGCGACGAGTCCCAGTACTGCGCGCTGCTGCGGCAGCTGCTGGAGGATCACAAGGACGTGGTGACGCTGCTGGCCGAGGGGCTGAGGGAGTGCCGCAGGCACATCCAGGTAACCTCACCTGGGACACACCTGGGACAGGTGAGCTCACCTGTGGGGACACACACACACACACACACACACACACCTGCTGGCCGAGGGGCTGAGGGAGTGCCGCAGGCACATCCAGGTAACCTCACCTGGGACACACCTGGGACAGGTGAGCTCACCTGTGGGGACACACACACACACACACACACACACACCTGCTGGCCGAGGGGCTGAGGGAGTGCCGCAGGCACATCCAGGTAACCCCACCTGGGACAGGTGAGCTCACCTGGGACACGCCTGGGACAGGTGACCCCACCTGGGACAGGTGACCTCACCTGGGACACACCTGGGACAGGTGAGCTCACCTGGGACACACCTGGGACAGGTGACCTCACCTGGGGCACACCTGTGATACACCTGTACATGTGGGAAGTCCCACCTGAGCCACACCCACTCACCTGTCCCTCACCTGTCTCTCACCTGTCTCACTTGTCTCTCCCCTGTCTCTCCCCTGTCTCACCTGTCTCTCACCTGTCTCTCACCTGTCTCTCACCTGTCTCTTATCTGTTCTCGTCTGTCTCACCTGTCTTACCTGTCACCTGTTTTCACCTGCCTCTCACCTGTCACACCTGTCTCACCTGTCTCCCTTGTCTCCCCTGTCTCCCCTGTCTCTCACCTGTCCCTCACC
>NW_027095265.1:0-27047 GCF_029207755.1 Chamaea fasciata | reverse complement strand
AGCTTGTGGCAGCTTGCATCTTGAAGAAATCCTTTTCCGTTTAGGATCGTAGGTGGCCGAGGCCTGGTGCCCGGCTAAGGGAGTTGGGAACAAAGGATGGTCTGTTTCCAGGGTTAAGTAAAGTTAGCTGCCCAGGTGCCTGGTGTCAGTTTGTAGGAGGCCTTTGGCCCTCCAAGGGAAGCTAGTCTTCCAGTTTGTGGCTGCTTGCATCTGGAAGAAATCCTGTTCCGTTTGGGATTGTAGGTGGCCGTGGCCAGGTGCCCGGCAGAGGGAGTTGGGCACAAAGGATTGCCTGTTTCCAGAGGTAAGTAAAGTCGGCTGCCCAGGTGCCTGATGTCAGTTTGTAGGAGGCCTTTGGCCCTCCAAGGGAAGCCAGGCTTCCTGCTTGTGGCAGCTTGCATCTGGAAGAAATCCTGTTCCGTTCGGGATTGTAGGTGGCCAGATCCGGTTGCCCTGTTGAGGGAGTAGGGAACAAATGATGGCCTTTTTCCAGGGGTAAGTAAAGTCATCTGCCCAGGTGCCTGATGTCAATTTGTAGGAGGCCTTTGGCCCTCCAAGGGAAGCAAGTCTACCAGTTTGTGGCAGCTTGCATCTGGAAGAAATCCTGTTCCATTTGGGATTGTAGGTGGCCAGTGCCAGGTGCCCGGCAGAGGGAGTTGGACACAAATGATGGCCCTGTTTCCAAGGGTAAGTAAAGTCAGCTGCCCAGGTGCCTGATGTCAGTTTGTAGGAGGCCTTTGGCCGTCCAAGAGCAGCCATGCTTCCAGCTTGTGGCAGCTTGCATCTTGAAGAAATCCTGTTCCGTTCGGGATTGTAGGTGGCCGAGGCCAGGTGCCCGGCAGAGGGAGTTGGGCAGAAATGATGGCCTGTTTTGAGGGGTAAGTAAAGTCAGCTGCCCAGGTGCCTGATGTCAGTTTGCAGGTGGCAATTGTTCCTCCATGGGAAGCCAGGCTTCCTGCTTGTGGCAGCCTGCATCTGGAAGTAATCTTGTTCCGTTCAGGATTGTAGGTGTCTGGATCCGGGAGCCCAACAGAGCGAGTTGGGAACAAAGAATGGCCTGTTCCCAGGGGTAAGTAAAGACAGCTGTCCAGGTGCCTGATGTCAGTTTGTAGGAGGCCTTTGGCCCTCCATGGGAATCCAGGCTTCCTGCTTGTGGCAGCTTGCATCTGGATGAAATCCTGTTCCGTTCGGGATTGTAGCTGGCCGAGGCCAGGTGCCCGGCAGAGGGAGTTGGGCACAAAGGATGGTCTGTTTCCAGGGGTAAGTAAAGTCAGCTGCCCAGGTGCCTGATGTCAGTTTGTGGGAGGCCTTTGGCCCTCCAAGGGAAGCAAGTCTTCCAGTTTGTGGCAGCTTGCATCGCGAAGAAATCCTGTCCCGTTCGGGATTGTAGGTGGCCGTGGCCAGGTGCCCAGCAGAGGGAGTTGGGCACAAATGATGGCCTGTTTCCAGGGGTAAGTAAAGTCAGCTGCCCAGGTGCCTGATGTCAGTTTGTAGGAGGCCTTTGGCCCTCCATGGGAAGCCAGGCTTCCAGTTTGTGGCAGCTTGCAACTGGAAGAAATCCTCTTCCATTCGGGATTGTAGGTGGCCGAGGCCAGGTGCCCAGCAGAGGGAGTTGGGCACAAATGATGGCCTGTTTCCAGGGGTAAGTAAAGTCAGCTGCCTAGGTGCCTGATGTCATTTTGTAGGAGGCCTTTGGCCCTCCAAGGGAAGCCAGGCTTCCTGCTTGTGGCAGCTTGCATCTGGAAGAAATCCTGTTCCGTTCGGGATTATAGGTGGCCGGATCCGGGTGCCCTGCTGAGGGAGTTGGGAACAAAGGATGGCCTGTTTCCAGGGGTGAGTAAAGTCAGCTGCCAAGGTGCCTGGTGTCAGTTTGTATGAGGCCTTTGGCCCTCCAAGAGAAGCAAGTCTACCAGTTTGTGGCAACTTGCATCTGGAAGAAATCCTGTTCCATTCGGGATTGTAGGTGGCCGAGGCCAGGTGCCCGGCAGAGCGAGTTGGGCACAAAGGATGGCCTGTTTTTAGGAATAAGTAAAGTCAGCTGCCCAGGTGCCTGATGTCAGTTTGTAGGAGGCCTTTGGCCCTCCATGGGAAGCCAGGCTTCCAGCTTGTGGCAGCTTGTATCTGGAAGAAATCCTATTCCGTTCGGGATTGTACGTGGACGAGGCCTGGTGCCCGGCAGTAGGAGTTGGGCACAAAGGATGGCCTGTTTCCAGGGGTAAGTAAAGTCAGCTGCCCAGGTGCCTGATGTCAGTTTGTAGCAGGCCTTTGGCCCTCTAAAGGAAGCTAGTCTTCCAGTTTGTGGCAGCTTGCATCTGGAAGAAATCCTGTTCCGTTCGGGATTGGTAGGTGGCCGAGGCCAGGTGCCCGGCAGAGGGAGATGGGCAGAAATGATGGCCTGTTTCCAGGGGTAAGTAAAGTCAGCTGCCCAGGTGCCTGATGTCAGTTTGCAGGTGGCAATTGTTCCTCCATGGGAAGCCAGGCTTCCTGCTTGTGGCAGCCTGCATCTGGAAGTAATCCTGTTCCGTTCGGGATTGTAGGTGGCCGGATCCGGGTGCCCTGCTGACGGAGTTGGGAACAAAGGATGGTTTGTTTCCAGGGGTAAGTAAAGTCAGCTGCCCAGGTGCCTGATGTCAGTCTGTAGGAGCCCTTTGGCCCTCCAAGGGAAGCCAGCCTTCCAGCTTGTGGCAGCTTGCATCTTGAAGAAATCCTTTTCCGTTTAGGATAGTAGGTGGCCGAGGCCTGGTGCCCGGCTAAGGGAGTTGGGAACAAAGGATGGTCTGTTTCCAGGGTTAAGTAAAGTTAGCTGCCCAGGTGCCTGGTGTCAGTTTGTAGGAGGCCTTTGGCCCTCCAAGGGAAGCTAGTCTTCCAGTTTGTGGCTGCTTGCATCTGGAAGAAATCCTGTTCCGTTTGGGATTGTAGGTGGCCGTGGCCAGGTGCCCGGCAGAGGGAGTTGGGCACAAAGGATTGCCTGTTTCCAGAGGTAAGTAAAGTCGGCTGCCCAGCGGCCTGATGTCAGTTTGTAGGAGGCCTTTGGCCCTCCAAGGGAAGCCAGGCTTCCTGCTTGTGGCAGCTTGCATCTGGAAGAAATCCTGTTCCGTTCGGGATTGTAGGTGGCCAGATCCGGTTGCCCTGTTGAGGGAGTAGGGAACAAATGATGGCCTTTCTCCAGGGGTAAGTAAAGTCATCTGCCCAGGTGCCTGATGTCAATTTGTAGGAGGCCTTTGGCCCTCCAAGGGAAGCAAGTCTACCAGTTTGTGGCAGCTTGCATCTGGAAGAAATCCTGTTCCATTTGGGATTGTAGGTGGCCAGTGCCAGGTGCCCGGCAGAGGGAGTTGGACACAAATGATGGCCTGTTTCCAAGGGTAAGTAAAGTCAGCTGCCCAGGTGCCTGATGTCAGTTTGTAGGAGGCCTTTGGCTGTCCAAGAGCAGCCATGCTTCCAGCTTGTGGCAGCTTGCATCTTGAAGAAATCCTGTTCCGTTCGGGATTGTAGGTGGCCGAGGCCAGGTGCCCGGCAGAGGGAGTTGGGGCAGAAATGATGGCCTGTTTTGAGGGGTAAGTAAAGTCAGCTGCCCAGGTGCCTGATGTCAGTTTGCAGGTGGCAATTGTTCCTCCATGGGAAGCCAGGCTTCCTGCTTGTGGCAGCCTGCATCTGGAAGTAATCTTGTTCCGTTCAGGATTGTAGGTGTCTGGATCCGGGAGCCCAACAGAGCGAGTTGGGAACAAAGAATGGCCTGTTCCCAGGGGTAAGTAAAGACAGCTGTCCAGGTGCCTGATGTCAGTTTGTAGGAGGCCTTTGGCCCTCCATGGGAATCCAGGCTTCCTGCTTGTGGCAGCTTGCATCTGGATGAAATCCTGTTCCGTTCGGGATTGTAGGTGGCCGAGGCCAGGTGCCCGGCAGAGGGAGTTGGGCACAAAGGATGGTCTGTTTCCAGGGGTAAGTAAAGTCAGCTGCCCAGGTGCCTGATGTCAGTTTGTGGGAGGCCTTTGGCCCTCCAAGGGAAGCAAGTCTTCCAGTTTGTGGCAGCTTGCATCGCGAAGAAATCCTGTCCCGTTCGGGATTGTAGGTGGCCGTGGCCAGGTGCCCAGCAGAGGGAGTTGGGCACAAATGATGGCCTGTTTCCAGGGGTAAGTAAAGTCAGCTGCCCAGGTGCCTGATGTCAGTTTGTAGGAGGCCTTTGGCCCTCCATGGGAAGCCAGGCTTCCAGTTTGTGGCAGCTTGCATCTGGAAGAAATCCTGTTCCATTCGGGATTGTAGGTGGCCGAGGCCAGGTGCCCAGCAGAGGGAGTTGGGCACAAATGATGGCCTGTTTCCAGGGGTAAGTAAAGTCAGCTGCCCAGGTGCCTGATGTCAGTTTGTAGGAGGCCTTTGGCCCTCCAAGGGAAGCCAGCCTTCCAGCTTGTGGCAGCTTGCATCTGGAAGAAATCCTGTTCCGTTTGGGATCGTAGGTGGCCGAGGCCAGGTGCTTGGCAGAGGGAGTTGGGCACAAATGATGGCCTGTTTCCAGGGGTAAGTAAAGTCAGCTGCCTAGGTGCCTGATGTCATTTTGTAGGAGGTCTTTGGCCCTCCAAGGGAAGCCAGGCTTCCTGCTTGTGGCAGCTTGCATCTGGAAGAAATCCTGTTCCGTTCGGGATTATAGGTGGCCGGATCCGGGTGCCCTGCTGAGGGAGTTGGGAACAAAGGATGGCCTGTTTCCAGGGGTGAGTAAAGTCAGCTGCCAAGGTGCCTGGTGTCAGTTTGTATGAGGCCTTTGGCCCTCCAAGAGAAGCAAGTCTACCAGTTTGTGGCAACTTGCATCTGGAAGAAATCCTGTTCCATTCGGGATTGTAGGTGGCCGAGGCCAGGTGCCCGGCAGAGCGAGTTGGGCACAAAGGATGGCCTGTTTTTAGGAATAAGTAAAGTCAGCTGCCCAGGTGCCTGATGTCAGTTTGTAGGAGGCCTTTGGCCCTCCATGGGAAGCCAGGCTTCCAGCTTGTGGCAGCTTGTATCTGGAAGAAATCCTATTCCGTTCGGGATTGTACGTGGACGAGGCCTGGTGCCCGGCAGTAGGAGTTGGGCACAAAGGATGGCCTGTTTCCAGGGGTAAGTAAAGTCAGCTGCCCAGGTGCCTGATCTCAGTTTGTAGGAGGCCTTTGGCCCTCCAAGAGCAGCCAGGCTTCCTGCTTGTGGCAGCTTGCATCTGGAAGAAATCCTGTTCCATTCGGGATTGTAGGTGGCCGTATCTGGGTGCCCTGTTGAGGGAGTAGGGAACATATGATGGCCTGTTTCCAGGGGTAAGTAAAGTCAGCTGCCCAGGTGCCTGATGTCAGTCTGTAGGAGGCCTTTGGCCCTCAAAGAGCAGCCAGGCTTCCAGCTTGTGGCAGGTTGCATCTTGAAGAAATCCTGTTCCGTTTGGGATCGTAGGTGGCCGAGGCCTGGTGCCCGGCAGAGGGAGTTGGGAACAAAGGATGGCCTGTTTCCAGCGGGTAAGTAAAGTCAGCTGCCCAGGTGCCTGATGTCAGTTTGTAGGAGGCCTTTGGCCCTCCAAGGGAAGCAAGTCTACCAGTTTGTGGCAGCTTGCATCTAGACGAAATCCTGTTCCATTTGGGATTGTAGGTGGCCGAGGCCAAGTGCCCGGCAGAGCGAGTTGGGCACAAAGGATGGCCTGTTTTCAGGAATAAGTAAAGTCAGCTGCCCAGGTGCCTGATGTCAGTTTGTAGCAGGCCTTTGGCCTTCTAAAGGAAGCTAGTCTTCCAGTTTGTGGCAGCTTGCATCTGGAAGAAATCCTGTTCCGTTCGGGATTGTAGGTGGCCGAGGCCAGGTGCCCGGCAGAGGAAGATGGGCAGAAATGATGGCCTGTTTCCAGGGGTAAGTAAAGTCAGCTGCCCAGGTGCCTGATGTCAGTTTGCAGGTGGCAATTGTTCCTCCATGGGAAGCCAGGCTTCCTGCTTGTGGCAGCCTGCATCTGGAAGTAATCCTGTTCCGTTCGGGATTGTAGGTGGCCGGATCCGGGTGCCCTGCTGACGGAGTTGGGAACAAAGGATGGTTTGTTTCCAGGGGTAAGTAAAGTCAGCTGCCCAGGTGCCTGATGTCAGTCTGTAGGAGCCCTTTGGCCCTCCAAGGGAAGCCAGCCTTCCAGCTTGTGGCAGCTTGCATCTTGAAGAAATCCTTTTCCGTTTGGGATCGTAGGTGGCCGAGGCCTGGTGCCCGGCTAAGGGAGTTGGGAACAAAGGATGACCTGTTTCCAGCGTTAAGTAAAGTTAGCTGCCCAGGTGCCTGGTGTCAGTTTGTAGGAGGCCTTTGGCCCTCCAAGAGAAGCTAGTCTTCCAGTTTGTGGCTGCTTGCATCTGGAAGAAATCCTGTTCCGTTTGGGATTGTAGGTGGCCGTGGCCAGGTGCCCGGCAGAGGGAGTTGGGCACAAAGGATTGCCTGTTTCCAGGGGTAAGTAAAGTCGGCTGCCCAGCGGCCTGATGTCAGTTTGTAGGAGGCCTTTGGCCCTCCAAGGGAAGCCAGGCTTCCTGCTTGTGGCAGCTTGCATCTGGAATAAATCCTGTTCCGTTCGGGATTGTAGGTGGCCAGATCCGGTTGCCCTGTTGAGGGAGTAGGGAACAAATGATGGCCTTTTTCCAGGGGTAAGTAAAGTCATCTGCCCAGGTGCCTGATGTCAATTTGTAGGAGGCCTTTGGCCCTCCAAGGGAAGCAAGTCTACCAGTTTGTGGCAGCTTGCATCTGGAAGAAATCCTGTTCCATTTGGGATTGTAGGTGGCCAGGGCCAGGTGCCCGGCAGAGGGAGTTGGACACAAATGATGGCCTGTTTCCAAGGGTAAGTAAAGTCAGCTGCCCAGGTGCCTGATGTCAGTTTGTAGGAGGCCTTTGGCCGTCCAAGAGCAGCCATGCTTCCAGCTTGTGGCAGCTTGCATCTTGAAGAAATCCTGTTCCGTTTGGGATCGTAGGTGGCCGAGGCCTGGTGCCCGGCAGAGGGAGTTGGGCAGAAATGATGGCCTGTTTCCAGGGGTAAGTAAAGTCAGCTGCCCAGGTGCCTGATGTCAGTTTGCAGGTGGCAATTGTTCCTTCATGGGAAGCCAGGCTTCCTGCTTGTGGCAGCCTGCATCTGGAAGTAATCTTGTTCCGTTCAGGATTGTAGGTGTCCGGATCCGGGAGCCCAACAGAGCGAGTTGGGAACAAAGGATGGCCTGTTCCCAGGGGTAAGTAAAGACAGCTGTCCAGGTGCCTGATGTCAGTTTGTAGGAGGCCTTTGGCCCTCCATGGGAATCCAGGCTTCCTGCTTGTGGCAGCTTGCATCTGGATGAAATCCTGTTCCGTTCGGGATTGTAGGTGGCCGAGGCCAGGTGCCCGGCAGAGGGAGTTGGGCACAAAGGATGGTCTGTTTCCAGGGGTAAGTAAAGTCAGCTGCCCAGGTGCCTGATGTCAGTTTGTGGGAGGCCTTTGGCCCTCCAAGGGAAGCAAGTCTTCCAGTTTGTGGCAGCTTGCATCGCGAAGAAATCCTGTCCCGTTCGGGATTGTAGGTGGCCGTGGCCAGGTGCCCAGCAGAGGGAGTTGGGCACAAAGGATGGCCTGTTTCCAGGGGTAAGTAAAGTCAGCTGCCCAGGTGCCTGATGTCAGTTTGTAGGAGGCCTTTGGCCCTCCATGGGAAGCCAGGCTTCCAGTTTGTGGCAGCTTGCATCTGGAAGAAATCCTGTTCCATTCGGGATTGTAGGTGGCCGAGGCCAGGTGCCCAGCAGAGGGAGTTGGGCACAAATGATGGCCTGTTTCCAGGGATAAGTAAAGTCAGCTGCCCAGTTGCCTGATGTCAGTTTATAGGAGGCCTTTGGCCCTCCAAGGGAAGCCAGCCTTCCAGCTTGTGGCAGCTTGCATCTGGAAGAAATCCTGTTCCGTTTGGGATCGTAGGTGGCCGAGGCCAGGTGCTTGGAAGAGGGAGTTGGGCACAAATGATGGCCTGTTTCCAGGGGTAAGTAAAGTCGGCTGCCCAGCGGCCTTATGTCAGTTTGTAGGAGGCCTTTGGCCCTCCAAGGGAAGCCAGGCTTCCTGCTTGTGGCAGCTTGCATCTGGAATAAATCCTGTTCCGTTCGGGATTGTAGGTGGCCAGATCCGGTTGCCCTGTTGAGGGAGTAGGGAACAAATGATGGCCTTTTTCCAGGGGTAAGTAAAGTCATCTGCCCAGGTGCCTGATGTCAATTTGTAGGAGGCCTTTGGCCCTCCAAGGGAAGCAAGTCTACCAGTTTGTGGCAGCTTGCATCTGGAAGAAATCCTGTTCCATTTGGGATTGTAGGTGGCCAGGGCCAGGTGCCCGGCAGAGGGAGTTGGACACAAACGATGGCCTGTTTCCAAGGGTAAGTAAAGTCAGCTGCCCAGGTGCCTGATGTCAGTTTGTAGGAGGCCTTTGGCCGTCCAAGAGCAGCCATGCTTCCAGCTTGTGGCAGCTTGCATCTTGAAGAAATCCTGTTCCGTTTGGGATCGTAGGTGGCCGAGGCCTGGTGCCCGGCAGAGGGAGTTGGGCAGAAATGATGGCCTGTTTCCAGGGGTAAGTAAAGTCAGCTGCCCAGGTGCCTGATGTCAGTTTGCAGGTGGCAATTGTTCCTCCATGGGAAGCCAGGCTTCCTGCTTGTGGCAGCCTGCATCTGGAAGTAATCTTGTTCCGTTCAGGATTGTAGGTGTCCGGATCCGGGAGCCCAACAGAGCGAGTTGGGAACAAAGGATGGCCTGTTCCCAGGGGTAAGTAAAGACAGCTGTCCAGGTGCCTGATGTCAGTTTGTAGGAGGCCTTTGGCCCTCCATGGGAATCCAGGCTTCCAGCTTGTGGCAGCTTGCATCTGGATGAAATCCTGTTCCGTTCGGGATTGTAGGTGGCCGAGGCCAGGTGCCCGGCAGAGGGAGTTGGGCACAAAGGATGGTCTGTTTCCAGGGGTAAGTAAAGTCAGCTGCCCAGGTGCCTGATGTCAGTTTGTGGGAGGCCTTTGGCCCTCCAAGGGAAGCAAGTCTTCCAGTTTGTGGCTGCTTGCATCTGGAAGAAATCCTGTTCCGTTCGGGATTGTAGGTGGCCGTGGCCAGGTGCCCAGCAGAGGGAGTTGGACACAAATGATGGCCTGTTTCCAGGGGTAAGTAAAGTCAGCTGCCCAGGTGCCTGATGTCAGTTTGTAGGAGGCCTTTGGCCCTCCATGGGAAGCCAGGCTTCCAGTTTGTGGCAGCTTGCATCTGGAAGAAATCCTGTTCCATTCGGGATTGTAGGTGGCCGAGGCCAGGTGCCCAGCAGAGGGAGTTGGGCACAAATGATGGCCTGTTTCCAGGGGTAAGTAAAGTCAGCTGCCCAGTTGCCTGATGTCAGTTTATAGGAGGCCTTTGGCCCTCCAAGGGAAGCCAGCCTTCCAGCTTGTGGCAGCTTGCATCTGGAAGAAATCCTGTTCCTTTTGGGATCGTAGGTGGCCGAGGCCAGGTGCTTGGAAGAGGGAGTTGGGCACAAATGATGGCCTGTTTCCAGGGGTAAGTAAAGTCGGCTGCCCAGCGGCCTGATGTCAGTTTGTAGGAGGCCTTTGGCCCTCCAAGGGAAGCCAGGCTTCCTGCTTGTGGCAGCTTGCATCTGGAAGAAATCCTGTTCCATTCGGGATTGTAGGTGGCCGAGGCCAGGTGCCCGGCAGAGGGAGTTGGGCAGAAATGATGGCCTGTTTCCAGGGGTAAGTAAAGTCAGCTGCCCAGGTGCCTGATGTCAGTTTGCAGGTGGCAATTGTTCCTCCATGGGAAGCCAGGCTTCCTGCTTGTGGCAGCCTGCATCTGGAAGTAATCTTGTTCCGTTCAGGATTGTAGGTGTCCGGATCCGGGAGCCCAACAGAGGGAGTTGGGAACAAAGGATGGCCTGTTCCCAGGGGTAAGTAAAGACAGCTGCCCAGGTGCCTGATGTCAGTTTGTAGGAGGCCTTTGGCCCTCCATGGGAATCCAGGCTTCCTGCTTGTGGCAGCTTGCATCTGGATGAAATCCTGTTCCGTTCGGGATTGTAGGTGGCCGTGGCCAGGTGCCCAGCAGAGGGAGTTGGGCACAAATGATGGCCTGTTTCCAGGGGTAAGTAAAGTCAGCTGCCCAGGTGCCTGATGTCAGTTTGTAGGAGGCCTTTGGCCCTCCAAGGGAAGCCAGCCTTCCAGCTTGTGGCAGCTTGCATCTTGAAGAAATCCTTTTCCGTTTGGGATGGTAGGTGGCCTAGGCCTGGTGCCCGGCTAAGGGAGTTGGGAACAAAGGATGGCCTGTTTCCAGGGGTAAGTAAAGTTAGCTGCCCAGGTGCCTGGTGTCAGTTTGTAGGAGGCCTTTGGCCCTCCAAGGGAAGCTAGTCTTCCAGTTTGTGGCTGCTTGCATCTGGAAGAAATCCTGTTCCGTTTGGGATTGTAGGTGGCCGAGGCCAGGTGCCCGGCCGAGGGAGTTGGGCACAAAGGATGGCCTGTTTCCAGGGGTAAGTAAAGTCAGCTGCCCAGGTGCCTGATGTCAGTTTGTAGGAGGCCTTTGGCCCTCCAAGAGCAGCCAGGCTTCCTGCTTGTGGCAGCTTGCATCTGGTAGAAATCCTGTTCCATTCGGGATTGTAGGTGGCCGTATCTGGGTGCCCTGTTGAGGGAGTAGGGAACATATGATGGCCTGTTTCCAGGGGTAAGTAAAGTCAGCTGCCCAGGTGCCTGATGTCAGTTTGTAGGAGGCCTTTGGCCCTCCAAGGGAAGCAAGTCTTCCAGTTTGTGGCAGCTTGCATCGCGAAGAAATCCTGTTCCGTTCGGGATTTTAGGTGGCCGAGGCCTGGTGTCCTGCAGAGGGAGTTGGGCACAAAGGATGGCCTGTTTCCAGGGGTAGTAAAGTCAGCTGCCCAGGTGCCTGATGTCAGTTTGTAGGAGGCCTTTGGCCCTCCAAGGGAAGCAAGTCTACCAGTTTGTGGCAGCTTGCATCTAGACGAAATCCTGTTCCATTTGGGATTGTAGGTGGCCGAGGCCAAGTGCCCGGCAGAGCGAGTTGGGCACAAAGGATGGCCTGTTTCCAGGGGTAAGTAAAGTCAGCTGCCCAGGTGCCTGATGTCAGTCTGTAGGAGGCCTTTGGCCCTCCAAGAGCAGCCAGGCTTCCAGTTTGTGGCTGCTTGCATATGGAAGAAATCCTGTTCTGTTTGGGAATGTAGGTGGCCGAGGCCTGCTGCCCGGCAGAGGGAGTTGGGCACAAAGGATGGCCTGTTTTCAAACGTAAGTAAAGTCAGCTGCCCAGGTGCCTGATGTCAGTTTGTAGGAGGCCTTTGGCCCTCCAAGGGAAGCAAGTCTTCCAGTTTGTGGCAGCTTGCATCGCGAAGAAATCCTGTTCCGTTCGGGATTGTAGGTGGCCGAGGCCAGGTGCCCAGCAGAGGGAGTTGGGCACAAATGATGGCCTGTTTCCAGGGGTAAGTAAAGTCAGCTGCCCAGGTGCCTGATCTCAGTTTGTAGGAGGCCTTTGGCCCTCCAAGGGAAGCCAGCCTTCCAGCTTGTGGCAGCTTGCATCTTGAAGAAATCCTTTTCCGTTTGGGGTGGTAGGTGACCGAGGTTTGGTGCCCGGCTGAGGAAGTTGGGCACAAGTGAGGGCCTGTTTCCAGGGGTAAGTAAAGTTAGCTGCCCAGGTGCCTGGTGTCAGTTTGTAGCAGGCCTTTGACTCTCCAAGTGATGCTAGCCTTCCTGTTCAAGGCAGCTTGCATCTGGAAAAAATCCTGTTCCGTTGAAGATTGTAGGTTCCTGAAGCCGGGTGCCCGGCAGAGGGAGTTGGGCACAAAGGATGGCCTGTTTCCAGGGGTAAGTAAAGTCAGCTGCCCAGGTGCCTGATGTCAGTTTGTAGGAGGCCTTTGGCCCTCCATGGGAAGCCAGGCTTCCAGCTTGTGGCAGCTTGCATCTGGAAGAAATCCTGTTCCGTTTGGGATGGTAGGTGGCCTAGGCCTGGTGCCCGGCTAAGGGAGTTGGGAACAAAGGATGGCCTGTTTCCAGGGGTAAGTAAAGTTAGCTGCCCAGGTGCCTGGTGTCAGTTTGTAGGAGGCCTTTGGCCCTCCAAGGGAAGCTAGTCTTCCAGTTTGTGGCTGCTTGCATCTGGAAGAAATCCTGTTCCGTTTGGGATTGTAGGTGGCCGAGGCCAGGTGCCCGGCCGAGGGAGTTGGGCACAAAGGATGGCCTGTTTCCAGGGGTAAGTAAAGTCAGCTGCCCAGGTGCCTGATGTCAGTTTGTAGGAGGCCTTTGGCCCTCCAAGAGCAGCCAGGCTTCCTGCTTGTGGCAGCTTGCATCTGGTAGAAATCCTGTTCCATTCGGGATTGTAGGTGGCCGTATCTGGGTGCCCTGTTGAGGGAGTAGGGAACATATGATGGCCTGTTTCCAGGGGTAAGTAAAGTCAGCTGCCCAGGTGCCTGATGTCAGTTTGTAGGAGGCCTTTGGCCCTCCAAGGGAAGCAAGTCTTCCAGTTTGTGGCAGCTTGCATCGCGAAGAAATCCTGTTCCGTTCGGGATTTTAGGTGGCCGAGGCCTGGTGTCCTGCAGAGGGAGTTGGGCACAAAGGATGGCCTGTTTCCAGGGGTAGTAAAGTCAGCTGCCCAGGTGCCTGATGTCAGTTTGTAGGAGGCCTTTGGCCCTCCAAGGGAAGCAAGTCTACCAGTTTGTGGCAGCTTGCATCTAGACGAAATCCTGTTCCATTTGGGATTGTAGGTGGCCGAGGCCAAGTGCCCGGCAGAGCGAGTTGGGCACAAAGGATGGCCTGTTTCCAGGGGTAAGTAAAGTCAGCTGCCCAGGTGCCTGATGTCAGTCTGTAGGAGGCCTTTGGCCCTCCAAGAGCAGCCAGGCTTCCAGTTTGTGGCTGCTTGCATATGGAAGAAATCCTGTTCTGTTTGGGAATGTAGGTGGCCGAGGCCTGCTGCCCGGCAGAGGGAGTTGGGCACAAAGGATGGCCTGTTTTCAAACGTAAGTAAAGTCAGCTGCCCAGGTGCCTGATGTCAGTTTGTAGGAGGCCTTTGGCCCTCCAAGGGAAGCAAGTCTTCCAGTTTGTGGCAGCTTGCATCGCGAAGAAATCCTGTTCCGTTCGGGATTGTAGGTGGCCGAGGCCAGGTGCCCAGCAGAGGGAGTTGGGCACAAATGATGGCCTGTTTCCAGGGGTAAGTAAAGTCAGCTGCCCAGGTGCCTGATCTCAGTTTGTAGGAGGCCTTTGGCCCTCCAAGGGAAGCCAGCCTTCCAGCTTGTGGCAGCTTGCATCTTGAAGAAATCCTTTTCCGTTTGGGGTGGTAGGTGACCGAGGTTTGGTGCCCGGCTGAGGAAGTTGGGCACAAGTGAGGGCCTGTTTCCAGGGGTAAGTAAAGTTAGCTGCCCAGGTGCCTGGTGTCAGTTTGTAGCAGGCCTTTGACTCTCCAAGTGATGCTAGCCTTCCTGTTCAAGGCAGCTTGCATCTGGAAAAAATCCTGTTCCGTTGAAGATTGTAGGTTCCTGAAGCCGGGTGCCCGGCAGAGGGAGTTGGGAACAAAGGATGGCCTGTTTCCAGGGGTAAGTAAAGTCAGCTGCCCAGGTGCCTGATGTCAGTTTGTAGGAGGCCTTTGGCCCTCCATGGGAAGCCAGGCTTCCAGCTTGTGGCAGCTTGCATCTGGAAGAAATCCTGTTCCGTTCGGGATTATAGGTGGCCGAGGCCAGGTGCCCGGCAGACGGAGTTGGGCACAAAGGATGGCCTGTTTCCAGGGGTAAGTAAAGTCAGCTGCCCAGGTGCCTGATGTCAGTTTGTAGCAGGCCTTTGGCCCTCCATGGGAAGCTAGTCTACCAGTTTGTGGCAGCTTGCATCTTGAAGAAATCCTGTTCCGTTCGGGATTGTAGGTGGCCGAGGCCAGGTGCTCGGCAGAGGGAGTTGGGCACAAATGATGGCCTGTTTCCAGGGGTTAGTAAAGTCAGCTGCCCAGGTGCCTGATGTCAGTTTGTAGCAGGCCTTTGGCCCTCCAAGGGAAGCCAGGCTTCCAGCTTGTGGCAGCTTGCATCTGGAAGAAATCCTGTTCTGCTCGGGATTGTAGGTGGCCGAGGCCAGGTGCTCGGCAGAGGGAGTTGGGCACAAATGATGGCCTGTTTCCACGGGTAAGTAAAGTCAGCTGCCCAGGTGCCTGATGTCTGTTAGTAGGAGGCCTTTGGCCCTCCATGGGAAGCCAGGCTTCCAGTTTGTGGCAGCTTGCATCTGGAAGAAATCCTGTTCCATTCGGGATTGTAGGTGGCCGAGGCCAGGTGCCCAGCAGAGGGAGTTGGGCACAAATGATGGCCTGTTTCCAGGGGTAAGTAAAGTCAGCTGCCCACTTGCCTGATCTCAGTTTTTAGGAGGCCTTTGGCCCTCCAAGGGAAGCCAGGCTTCCAGCTTGTGGCAGCTTGCATCTGGAAGAAATCCTGTTCCGTTTGGGATCGTAGGTGGCCGAGGCCAGGTGCCCAGCAGAGGGAGTTGGCAACAAATGATGGCCTGTTTCCAGGGGTAAGTAAAGTCAGCTGCCCAGGTGCCTGATGTCATTTTGTAGGAGGCCTTTGGCCCTCCAAGGGAAGCCAGGCTTCCTGCTTGTGGCAGCTTGCATCTGGAAGAAATCCTGTTCCGTTCGGGATTGTAGGTGGCCGGATCCGGGTGCCCTGCTGAGGGAGTTGGGAACAAAGGATGGCCTGTTTCCAGGGGTGAGTAAAGTCAGCTGCCAAGGTGCCTGGTGTCAGTTTGTATGAGGCCTTTGGCCCTCCAAGGGAAGCAAGTCTACCAGTTTGTGGCAGCTTGCATCTGGAAGAAATCCTGTTCCATTCGGGATTGTAGGTGGCCGAGGCCAGGTGCCCGGCAGAGCGAGTTGGGCACAAAGGATGGCCTGTTTTTAGGAATAAGTAAAGTCAGCTGCCCAGGTGCCTGATGTCAGTTTGTAGGAGGCCTTTGGCCCTCCAAGGAAAGCCAGCCTTCCAGCTTGTGGAAGCTTGCATCTTGAAGAAATCCTGTTCCGTTTGGGATCGTAGGTGGCCGAGGCCTGGTGCCCGGCTAAGGGAGTTGGGAACAAAGGATGGCCTGTTTCCAGGGGTAAGTAAAGTTAGCTGCCCAGGTGCCTGATGTCAGTTTGCAGGTGGCAATTGTTCCTCCATGGGATGCCAGGCTTCCTGCTTGTGGCAGCCTGCATCTGGAAGTAATCCTGTTCCGTTCGGGATTGTAGGTGGCAGGATCCGGGTGCCCTGCTGACGGAGTTGGGAACAAAGGATGGCCTGTTCCCAGGGGTAAGTAAAGTCAGCTGCCCAGGTGCCTGATGTCAGTTTGTAGGAGGCCTTTGGCCCTCCAAGGAAAGCCAGCCTTCCAGCTTGTGGAATCTTGCATCTTGAAGAAATCCTTTTCCGTTTGGGATCGTAGGTGGCCGAGGCCTGGTGCCCGGCTAAGGGAGTTGGGAACAAAGGATGTCCTGTTTCCAGGGGTAAGTATAGTTAGCTGCCCAGGTGCCTGGTGTCAGTTTGTAGGAGGCCTTTGGCCCTCCAAGGGAAGCTAGTCTTCCAGTTTATGGCTGCTTGCATCTGGAAGAAATCCTGTTCCGTTTGGGATTGTAGGTGGCCGTGGCCAGGTGCCCGGCCGAGGGAGTTGGGCAGAAATGATGGCCTGTTTCCAGGGGTAAGTAAAGTCAGCTGCCCAGCGGCCTGATGTCAGTTTGTAGGAGGCCTTTGGCCCTCCAAGGGAAGCCAGGCTTCCTGCTTGTGGCAGCTTGCATCTGGAAGAAATCCTGTTCCGTTCGGGATTGTAGGTGGCCGTATCTGGGTGCCCTGTTGAGGGAGTAGGGAACAAATGATGGCCTGTTTCCAGGGGTAAGTAAAGTCAGCTGCCCAGGTGCCTGATCTCAGTTTGTAGGAGGCCTTTGGCCCTCCAAGAGCAGCCAGGCTTCCAGCTTGTGGCAGCTTGCATCTTGAAGAAATCCTGTTCCGTTTGGGATCGTAGGTGGCCGAGGCCTGGTGCCCGGCAGAGGGAGTTGGGCACAAAGGATGGCCTGTTCCCAGGAGTAAGTAAAGTCAGCTGCCCAGGTGCCTGATGTCAGTTTGTAGCAGGCCTTTAGCCCTCTAAAGGAAGCTAGTCTTCCAGTTTGTGGCAGCTTGCATCTGGAAGAAATCCTGTTCCGTTCGGGATTGTAGGTGGCCGAGGCCAGGTGCCCGGCAGAGGGAGATGGGCAGAAATGATGGCCTGTTTCCAGGGGTAAGTAAAGTCAGCTGCCCAGGTGCCTGATGTCAGTTTGCAGGTGGCAATTGTTCCTCCATGGGAAGCCAGGCTTCCAGCTTGTGGCAGCCTGCATCTGGAAGTAATCCTGTTCCTTTCGGGATTGTAGGTGTCCGGATCCGGGTGCCCTGCTAACGGAGTTGGGAACAAAGGATGGCCTGTTCTCAGGGGTAAGTAAAGACAGCTGCCCAGGTGCCTGATGTCAGTTTGTAGGAGGCCTTTGGCCCTCCATGGGAAGCCAGGCTTCCTGCTTGTGGCAGCTTGCATCTGGAAGAAATCCTGTTCCGTTCGGGATTGTAGGTGGCCGAGGCCAGGTGCCCTGCAGAGGGAGTTGGGCACAAAGGATGGCCTGTTTCCAGGGGTAAGTAAAGTCAGCTGCCCAGGTGCCTGATGTCAGTTTGTAGGAGGCCTTTGGCCCTGCAAGGGAATCCAGCCTTCCAGCGTGTGGCTGCTTGCATCTTGAAGAAATCCTTTTCCGTTTGGGATCGTAGGTGGCCGCGGCCTGGTACCCGGCTAAGGGAGTTGGGAACAAAGGAAGACCTGTTTCCAGGGTTAAGTAAAGTTAGCTGCCCAGGTGCCTGGGGTCAGTTTGTAGGAGGCCGTTGACCCTCCAAGGGAAGCTAGTCTTCCAGTTTGTGGCTGCTTGCATCCTGAAGAAATCCTGTTCCGTTTGGGATTGTAGGTGGCCGTGGCCAGGTGCCCGGCAGAGGGAGTTGGGCACAAAGGATTGCCTGTTTCCAGAGGTAAGTAAAGTCGGCTGCCCAGCGGCCTGATGTCAGTTTGTAGGAGGCCTTTGGCCCTCCAAGGGAAGCCAGGCTTCCTGCTTGTGGCAGCTTGCATCTGGAAGAAATCCTGTTCCGTTCGGGATTGTAGGTGGCCAGATCCGGTTGCCCTGTTGAGGGAGTAGGGAACAAATGATGGCCTTTTTCCAGGGGTAAGTAAAGTCATCTGCCCAGGTGCCTGATGTCAATTTGTAGGAGGCCTTTGGCCCTCCAAGGGAAGCAAGTCTACCAGTTTGTGGCAGCTTGCATCTGGAAGAAATCCTGTTCCATTTGGGATTGTAGGTGGCCAGTGCCAGGTGCCCGGCAGAGGGAGTTGGACACAAATGATGGCCTGTTTCCAAGGGTAAGTAAAGTCAGCTGCCCAGGTGCCTGATGTCAGTTTGTAGGAGGCCTTTGGCCGTCCAAGAGCAGCCATGCTTCCAGCTTGTGGCAGCTTGCATCTTGAAGAAATCCTGTTCCGTTCGGGATTGTAGGTGGCCGAGGCCAGGTGCCCGGCAGAGGGAGTTGGGCAGAAATGATGGCCTGTTTTGAGGGGTAAGTAAAGTCAGCTGCCCAGGTGCCTGATGTCAGTTTGCAGGTGGCAATTGTTCCTCCATGGGAAGCCAGGCTTCCTGCTTGTGGCAGCCTGCATCTGGAAGTAATCTTGTTCCGTTCAGGATTGTAGGTGTCTGGATCCGGGAGCCCAACAGAGCGAGTTGGGAACAAAGAATGGCCTGTTCCCAGGGGTAAGTAAAGACAGCTGTCCAGGTGCCTGATGTCAGTGTGTAGGAGGCCTTTGGCCCTCCATGGGAATCCAGGCTTCCTGCTTGTGGCAGCTTGCATCTGGATGAAATCCTGTTCCGTTCGGGATTGTAGGTGGCCGAGGCCAGGTGCCCGGCAGAGGGAGTTGGGCACAAAGGATGGTCTGTTTCCAGGGGTAAGTAAAGTCAGCTGCCCAGGTGCCTGATGTCAGTTTGTGGGAGGCCTTTGGCCCTCCAAGGGAAGCAAGTCTTCCAGTTTGTGGCAGCTTGCATCGCGAAGAAATCCTGTCCCGTTCGGGATTGTAGGTGGCCGTGGCCAGGTGCCCAGCAGAGGGAGTTGGGCACAAATGATGGCCTGTTTCCAGGGGTAAGTAAAGTCAGCTGCCCAGGTGCCTGATGTCAGTTTGTAGGAGGCCTTTGGCCCTCCATGGGAAGCCAGGCTTCCAGTTTGTGGCAGCTTGCATCTGGAAGAAATCCTGTTCCATTCGGGATTGTAGGTGGCCGAGGCCAGGTGCCCAGCAGAGGGAGTTGGGCACAAATGATGGCCTGTTTCCAGGGGTAAGTAAAGTCAGCTGCCCAGGTGCCTGATGTCAGTTTGTAGGAGGCCTTTGGCCCTCCAAGGGAAGCCAGCCTTCCAGCTTGTGGCAGCTTGCATCTGGAAGAAATCCTGTTCCGTTTGGGATCGTAGGTGGCCGAGGCCAGGTGCTTGGCAGAGGGAGTTGGGCACAAATGATGGCCTGTTTCCAGGGGTAAGTAAAGTCAGCTGCCTAGGTGCCTGATGTCATTTTGTAGGAGGTCTTTGGCCCTCCAAGGGAAGCCAGGCTTCCTGCTTGTGGCAGCTTGCATCTGGAAGAAATCCTGTTCCGTTCGGGATTATAGGTGGCCGGATCCGGGTGCCCTGCTGAGGGAGTTGGGAACAAAGGATGGCCTGTTTCCAGGGGTGAGTAAAGTCAGCTGCCAAGGTGCCTGGTGTCAGTTTGTATGAGGCCTTTGGCCCTCCAAGAGAAGCAAGTCTACCAGTTTGTGGCAACTTGCATCTGGAAGAAATCCTGTTCCATTCGGGATTGTAGGTGGCCGAGGCCAGGTGCCCGGCAGAGCGAGTTGGGCACAAAGGATGGCCTGTTTTTAGGAATAAGTAAAGTCAGCTGCCCAGGTGCCTGATGTCAGTTTGTAGGAGGCCTTTGGCCCTCCATGGGAAGCCAGGCTTCCAGCTTGTGGCAGCTTGTATCTGGAAGAAATCCTATTCCGTTCGGGATTGTACGTGGACGAGGCCTGGTGCCCGGCAGTAGGAGTTGGGCACAAAGGATGGCCTGTTTCCAGGGGTAAGTAAAGTCAGCTGCCCAGGTGCCTGATCTCAGTTTGTAGGAGGCCTTTGGCCCTCCAAGAGCAGCCAGGCTTCCTGCTTGTGGCAGCTTGCATCTGGAAGAAATCCTGTTCCATTCGGGATTGTAGGTGGCCGTATCTGGGTGCCCTGTTGAGGGAGTAGGGAACATATGATGGCCTGTTTCCAGGGGTAAGTAAAGTCAGCTGCCCAGGTGCCTGATGTCAGTCTGTAGGAGGCCTTTGGCCCTCAAAGAGCAGCCAGGCTTCCAGCTTGTGGCAGGTTGCATCTTGAAGAAATCCTGTTCCGTTTGGGATCGTAGGTGGCCGAGGCCTGGTGCCCGGCAGAGGGAGTTGGGAACAAAGGATGGCCTGTTTCCAGCGGGTAAGTAAAGTCAGCTGCCCAGGTGCCTGATGTCAGTTTGTAGGAGGCCTTTGGCCCTCCAAGGGAAGCAAGTCTACCAGTTTGTGGCAGCTTGCATCTAGACGAAATCCTGTTCCATTTGGGATTGTAGGTGGCCGAGGCCAAGTGCCCGGCAGAGCGAGTTGGGCACAAAGGATGGCCTGTTTTCAGGAATAAGTAAAGTCAGCTGCCCAGGTGCCTGATGTCAGTTTGTAGCAGGCCTTTGGCCTTCTAAAGGAAGCTAGTCTTCCAGTTTGTGGCAGCTTGCATCTGGAAGAAATCCTGTTCCGTTCGGGATTGTAGGTGGCCGAGGCCAGGTGCCCGGCAGAGGAAGATGGGCAGAAATGATGGCCTGTTTCCAGGGGTAAGTAAAGTCAGCTGCCCAGGTGCCTGATGTCAGTTTGCAGGTGGCAATTGTTCCTCCATGGGAAGCCAGGCTTCCTGCTTGTGGCAGCCTGCATCTGGAAGTAATCCTGTTCCGTTCGGGATTGTAGGTGGCCGGATCCGGGTGCCCTGCTGACGGAGTTGGGAACAAAGGATGGTTTGTTTCCAGGGGTAAGTAAAGTCAGCTGCCCAGGTGCCTGATGTCAGTCTGTAGGAGCCCTTTGGCCCTCCAAGGGAAGCCAGCCTTCCAGCTTGTGGCAGCTTGCATCTTGAAGAAATCCTTTTCCGTTTGGGATCGTAGGTGGCCGAGGCCTGGTGCCCGGCTAAGGGAGTTGGGAACAAAGGATGACCTGTTTCCAGGGTTAAGTAAAGTTAGCTGCCCAGGTGCCTGGTGTCAGTTTGTAGGAGGCCTTTGGCCCTCCAAGAGAAGCTAGTCTTCCAGTTTGTGGCTGCTTGCATCTGGAAGAAATCCTGTTCCGTTTGGGATTGTAGGTGGCCGTGGCCAGGTGCCCGGCAGAGGGAGTTGGGCACAAAGGATTGCCTGTTTCCAGGGGTAAGTAAAGTCGGCTGCCCAGCGGCCTGATGTCAGTTTGTAGGAGGCCTTTGGCCCTCCAAGGGAAGCCAGGCTTCCTGCTTGTGGCAGCTTGCATCTGGAATAAATCCTGTTCCGTTCGGGATTGTAGGTGGCCAGATCCGGTTGCCCTGTTGAGGGAGTAGGGAACAAATGATGGCCTTTTTCCAGGGGTAAGTAAAGTCATCTGCCCAGGTGCCTGATGTCAATTTGTAGGAGGCCTTTGGCCCTCCAAGGGAAGCAAGTCTACCAGTTTGTGGCAGCTTGCATCTGGAAGAAATCCTGTTCCATTTGGGATTGTAGGTGGCCAGGGCCAGGTGCCCGGCAGAGGGAGTTGGACACAAATGATGGCCTGTTTCCAAGGGTAAGTAAAGTCAGCTGCCCAGGTGCCTGATGTCAGTTTGTAGGAGGCCTTTGGCCGTCCAAGAGCAGCCATGCTTCCAGCTTGTGGCAGCTTGCATCTTGAAGAAATCCTGTTCCGTTTGGGATCGTAGGTGGCCGAGGCCTGGTGCCCGGCAGAGGGAGTTGGGCAGAAATGATGGCCTGTTTCCAGGGGTAAGTAAAGTCAGCTGCCCAGGTGCCTGATGTCAGTTTGCAGGTGGCAATTGTTCCTTCATGGGAAGCCAGGCTTCCTGCTTGTGGCAGCCTGCATCTGGAAGTAATCTTGTTCCGTTCAGGATTGTAGGTGTCCGGATCCGGGAGCCCAACAGAGCGAGTTGGGAACAAAGGATGGCCTGTTCCCAGGGGTAAGTAAAGACAGCTGTCCAGGTGCCTGATGTCAGTTTGTAGGAGGCCTTTGGCCCTCCATGGGAATCCAGGCTTCCTGCTTGTGGCAGCTTGCATCTGGATGAAATCCTGTTCCGTTCGGGATTGTAGGTGGCCGAGGCCAGGTGCCCGGCAGAGGGAGTTGGGCACAAAGGATGGTCTGTTTCCAGGGGTAAGTAAAGTCAGCTGCCCAGGTGCCTGATGTCAGTTTGTGGGAGGCCTTTGGCCCTCCAAGGGAAGCAAGTCTTCCAGTTTGTGGCAGCTTGCATCGCGAAGAAATCCTGTCCCGTTCGGGATTGTAGGTGGCCGTGGCCAGGTGCCCAGCAGAGGGAGTTGGGCACAAAGGATGGCCTGTTTCCAGGGGTAAGTAAAGTCAGCTGCCCAGGTGCCTGATGTCAGTTTGTAGGAGGCCTTTGGCCCTCCATGGGAAGCCAGGCTTCCAGTTTGTGGCAGCTTGCATCTGGAAGAAATCCTGTTCCATTCGGGATTGTAGGTGGCCGAGGCCAGGTGCCCAGCAGAGGGAGTTGGGCACAAATGATGGCCTGTTTCCAGGGGTAAGTAAAGTCAGCTGCCCAGTTGCCTGATGTCAGTTTATAGGAGGCCTTTGGCCCTCCAAGGGAAGCCAGCCTTCCAGCTTGTGGCAGCTTGCATCTGGAAGAAATCCTGTTCCGTTTGGGATCGTAGGTGGCCGAGGCCAGGTGCTTGGAAGAGGGAGTTGGGCACAAATGATGGCCTGTTTCCAGGGGTAAGTAAAGTCGGCTGCCCAGCGGCCTTATGTCAGTTTGTAGGAGGCCTTTGGCCCTCCAAGGGAAGCCAGGCTTCCTGCTTGTGGCAGCTTGCATCTGGAATAAATCCTGTTCCGTTCGGGATTGTAGGTGGCCAGATCCGGTTGCCCTGTTGAGGGAGTAGGGAACAAATGATGGCCTTTTTCCAGGGGTAAGTAAAGTCATCTGCCCAGGTGCCTGATGTCAATTTGTAGGAGGCCTTTGGCCCTCCAAGGGAAGCAAGTCTACCAGTTTGTGGCAGCTTGCATCTGGAAGAAATCCTGTTCCATTTGGGATTGTAGGTGGCCAGGGCCAGGTGCCCGGCAGAGGGAGTTGGACACAAACGATGGCCTGTTTCCAAGGGTAAGTAAAGTCAGCTGCCCAGGTGCCTGATGTCAGTTTGTAGGAGGCCTTTGGCCGTCCAAGAGCAGCCATGCTTCCAGCTTGTGGCAGCTTGCATCTTGAAGAAATCCTGTTCCGTTTGGGATCGTAGGTGGCCGAGGCCTGGTGCCCGGCAGAGGGAGTTGGGCAGAAATGATGGCCTGTTTCCAGGGGTAAGTAAAGTCAGCTGCCCAGGTGCCTGATGTCAGTTTGCAGGTGGCAATTGTTCCTCCATGGGAAGCCAGGCTTCCTGCTTGTGGCAGCCTGCATCTGGAAGTAATCTTGTTCCGTTCAGGATTGTAGGTGTCCGGATCCGGGAGCCCAACAGAGCGAGTTGGGAACAAAGGATGGCCTGTTCCCAGGGGTAAGTAAAGACAGCTGTCCAGGTGCCTGATGTCAGTTTGTAGGAGGCCTTTGGCCCTCCATGGGAATCCAGGCTTCCTGCTTGTGGCAGCTTGCATCTGGATGAAATCCTGTTCCGTTCGGGATTGTAGGTGGCCGAGGCCAGGTGCCCGGCAGAGGGAGTTGGGCACAAAGGATGGTCTGTTTCCAGGGGTAAGTAAAGTCAGCTGCCCAGGTGCCTGATGTCAGTTTGTGGGAGGCCTTTGGCCCTCCAAGGGAAGCAAGTCTTCCAGTTTGTGGCTGCTTGCATCGCGAAGAAATCCTGTTCCGTTCGGGATTGTAGGTGGCCGTGGCCAGGTGCCCAGCAGAGGGAGTTGGACACAAATGATGGCCTGTTTCCAGGGGTAAGTAAAGTCAGCTGCCCAGGTGCCTGATGTCAGTTTGTAGGAGGCCTTTGGCCCTCCATGGGAAGCCAGGCTTCCAGTTTGTGGCAGCTTGCATCTGGAAGAAATCCTGTTCCATTCGGGATTGTAGGTGGCCGAGGCCAGGTGCCCAGCAGAGGGAGTTGGGCACAAATGATGGCCTGTTTCCAGGGGTAAGTAAAGTCAGCTGCCCAGTTGCCTGATGTCAGTTTATAGGAGGCCTTTGGCCCTCCAAGGGAAGCCAGCCTTCCAGCTTGTGGCAGCTTGCATCTGGAAGAAATCCTGTTCCGTTTGGGATCGTAGGTGGCCGAGGCCAGGTGCTTGGAAGAGGGAGTTGGGCACAAATGATGGCCTGTTTCCAGGGGTAAGTAAAGTCGGCTGCCCAGCGGCCTGATGTCAGTTTGTAGGAGGCCTTTGGCCCTCCAAGGGAAGCCAGGCTTCCTGCTTGTGGCAGCTTGCATCTGGAATAAATCCTGTTCCGTTCGGGATTGTAGGTGGCCAGATCCGGTTGCCCTGTTGAGGGAGTAGGGAACAAATGATGGCCTTTTTCAAGGGGTAAGTAAAGTCATCTGCCCAGGTGCCTGATGTCAATTTGTAGGAGGCCTTTGGCCCTCCAAGGGAAGCAAGTCTACCAGTTTGTGGCAGCTTGCATCTGGAAGAAATCCTGTTCCATTTGGGATTGTAGGTGGCCAGGGCCAGGTGCCCGGCAGAGGGAGTTGGACACAAACGATGGCCTGTTTCCAAGGGTAAGTAAAGTCAGCTGCCCAGGTGCCTGATGTCAGTTTGTAGGAGGCCTTTGGCCGTCCAAGAGCAGCCATGCTTCCAGCTTGTGGCAGCTTGCATCTTGAAGAAATCCTGTTCCGTTTGGGATCGTAGGTGGCCGAGGCCTGGTGCCCGGCAGAGGGAGTTGGGCAGAAATGATGGCCTGTTTCCAGGGGTAAGTAAAGTCAGCTGCCCAGGTGCCTGATGTCAGTTTGCAGGTGGCAATTGTTCCTCCATGGGAAGCCAGGCTTCCTGCTTGTGGCAGCCTGCATCTGGAAGTAATCTTGTTCCGTTCAGGATTGTAGGTGTCCGGATCCGGGAGCCCAACAGAGCGAGTTGGGAACAAAGGATGGCCTGTTCCCAGGGGTAAGTAAAGACAGCTGTCCAGGTGCCTGATGTCAGTTTGTAGGAGGCCTTTGGCCCTCCATGGGAATCCAGGCTTCCTGCTTGTGGCAGCTTGCATCTGGATGAAATCCTGTTCCGTTCAGGATTGTAGGTGGCCGAGGCCAGGTGCCCGGCAGAGGGAGTTGGGCACAAAGGATGGTCTGTTTCCAGGGGTAAGTAAAGTCAGCTGCCCAGGTGCCTGATGTCAGTTTGTGGGAGGCCTTTGGCCCTCCAAGGGAAGCAAGTCTCCCAGTTTGTGGCTGCTTGCATCTGGAAGAAATCCTGTTCCGTTCGGGATTGTAGGTGGCCGTGGCCAGGTGCCCAGCAGAGGGAGTTGGGCACAAATGATGGCCTGTTTCCAGGGGTAAGTAAAGTCAGCTGCCCAGGTGCCTGATGTCAGTTTGTAGGAGGCCTTTGGCCCTCCAAGGGAAGCCAGCCTTCCAGCTTGTGGCAGCTTGCATCTTGAAAAAATCCTTTTCCGTTTGGGATGGTAGGTGGCCGAGGCCTGGTGCCCGGCTAAGGGAGTTGGGAACAAAGGATGGCCTGTTTCCAGGGGTAAGTAAAGTCATCTGCCCAGGTGCCTGATGTCAATTTGTAGGAGGCCTTTGGCCCTCCAAGGGAAGCAAGTCTACCAGTTTGTGGCAGCTTGCATCTGGAAGAAATCCTGTTCCATTTGGGATTGTAGGTGGCCAGGGCCAGGTGCCCGGCAGAGGGAGTTGGACACAAATGATGGCCTGTTTCCAAGGGTAAGTAAAGTCAGCTGCCCAGGTGCCTGATGTCAGTTTGTAGGAGGCCTTTGGCCGTCCAAAAGCAGCCATGCTTCCAGCTTGTGGCAGCTTGCATCTTGAAGAAATCCTGTTCCGTTCGGGATTGTAGGTGGCCGAGGCCAGGTGCCCGGCAGAGGGAGTTGGGCAGAAATGATGGCCTGTTTCCAGGGGTAAGTAAAGTCAGCTGCCCAGGTGCCTGATGTCAGTTTGCAGGTGGCAATTGTTCCTCCATGGGAAGCCAGGCTTCCTGCTTGTGGCAGCCTGCATCTGGAAGTAATCTTGTTCCGTTCAGGATTGTAGGTGTCCGGATCCGGGAGCCCAACAGAGGGAGTTGGGAACAAAGGATGGCCTGTTCCCAGGGGTAAGTAAAGACAGCTGCCCAGGTGCCTGATGTCAGTTTGTAGGAGGCCTTTGGCCCTCCATGGGAATCCAGGCTTCCTGCTTGTGGCAGCTTGCATCTGGATGAAATCCTGTTCCGTTCGGGATTGTAGGTGGCCGTGGCCAGGTGCCCAGCAGAGGGAGTTGGGCACAAATGATGGCCTGTTTCCAGGGGTAAGTAAAGTCAGCTGCCCAGGTGCCTGATGTCAGTTTGTAGGAGGCCTTTGGCCCTCCAAGGGAAGCCAGCCTTCCAGCTTGTGGCAGCTTGCATCTTGAAGAAATCCTTTTCCGTTTGGGATGGTAGGTGGCCTAGGCCTGGTGCCCGGCTAAGGGAGTTGGGAACAAAGGATGGCCTGTTTCCAGGGGTAAGTAAAGTTAGCTGCCCAGGTGCCTGGTGTCAGTTTGTAGGAGGCCTTTGGCCCTCCAAGGGAAGCTAGTCTTCCAGTTTGTGGCTGCTTGCATCTGGAAGAAATCCTGTTCCGTTTGGGATTGTAGGTGGCCGAGGCCAGGTGCCCGGCCGAGGGAGTTGGGCACAAAGGATGGCCTGTTTCCAGGGGTAAGTAAAGTCAGCTGCCCAGGTGCCTGATGTCAGTTTGTAGGAGGCCTTTGGCCCTCCAAGAGCAGCCAGGCTTCCTGCTTGTGGCAGCTTGCATCTGGTAGAAATCCTGTTCCATTCGGGATTGTAGGTGGCCGTATCTGGGTGCCCTGTTGAGGGAGTAGGGAACATATGATGGCCTGTTTCCAGGGGTAAGTAAAGTCAGCTGCCCAGGTGCCTGATGTCAGTTTGTAGGAGGCCTTTGGCCCTCCAAGGGAAGCAAGTCTTCCAGTTTGTGGCAGCTTGCATCGCGAAGAAATCCTGTTCCGTTCGGGATTTTAGGTGGCCGAGGCCTGGTGTCCTGCAGAGGGAGTTGGGCACAAAGGATGGCCTGTTTCCAGGGGTAGTAAAGTCAGCTGCCCAGGTGCCTGATGTCAGTTTGTAGGAGGCCTTTGGCCCTCCAAGGGAAGCAAGTCTACCAGTTTGTGGCAGCTTGCATCTAGACGAAATCCTGTTCCATTTGGGATTGTAGGTGGCCGAGGCCAAGTGCCCGGCAGAGCGAGTTGGGCACAAAGGATGGCCTGTTTCCAGGGGTAAGTAAAGTCAGCTGCCTAGGTGCCTGATGTCAGTCTGTAGGAGGCCTTTGGCCCTCCAAGAGCAGCCAGGCTTCCAGTTTGTGGCTGCTTGCATATGGAAGAAATCCTGTTCTGTTTGGGAATGTAGGTGGCCGAGGCCTGCTGCCCGGCAGAGGGAGTTGGGCACAAAGGATGGCCTGTTTTCAAAAGTAAGTAAAGTCAGCTGCCCAGGTGCCTGATGTCAGTTTGTAGGAGGCCTTTGGCCCTCCAAGGGAAGCAAGTCTTCCAGTTTGTGGCAGCTTGCATCGCGAAGAAATCCTGTTCCGTTCGGGATTGTAGGTGGCCGAGGCCAGGTGCCCAGCAGAGGGAGTTGGGCACAAATGATGGCCTGTTTCCAGGGGTAAGTAAAGTCAGCTGCCCAGGTGCCTGATCTCAGTTTGTAGGAGGCCTTTGGCCCTCCAAGGGAAGCCAGCCTTCCAGCTTGTGGCAGCTTGCATCTTGAAGAAATCCTTTTCCGTTTGGGGTGGTAGGTGACCGAGGTTTGGTGCCCGGCTGAGGAAGTTGGGCACAAGTGAGGGCCTGTTTCCAGGGG
>NW_027095264.1:0-27099 GCF_029207755.1 Chamaea fasciata | reverse complement strand
AGCCAGGGCACCCCAGGGACATTTAGGGGACAGCCATGGCACTCCAGGGACACCCAGGGCACCCCGAGGGACACCTAGGGGACAGGCAGGGCACCCCAGGGACACCTAGGGGACAGCCAGGGCACCACAGGAACAGCCAGGGCACCCCCGGGGACACCCAGGGGACCCCAGGGACACCTAGGGGACAGCCAGGGCACCCACAGGGACACCCAGGGCACCCCCAGGGACACCTAGGGGACAGGCAGGGCACCCTTGGGACAGCCAGGGCTCCCCCAGGGACAACTAGGGGACAGCCAGGGACCCCCAGGGACACCTAGGTGACAGCCAGGGCACTCCCAGGGACACCTAGGGGACAGCCAGGGCACCCTAGGGTCAGCCAGGGCTCCCCCAGGGACAACTAGGGGACAGCCAGGGCCCCCCAGGGACACCTAATGGACAGCCAGGGCACCCCAGGGACAGCCAGGGCACCCCAGGGATACCGAGGGGACAGTCAGGGCACTCCGGGGACACCTAGGGGACAGCCAGAACACCCCAAGGACACCAGGGTACACCCAGGGACACCTAGGGGACAGCCAAGGCAACCCCAGGGACACCTAGGGGACAGGCAGGGCACCCCCAGGGACATCTAGGGGACAGCAAGGCACCCCAGGGACACCCTGGGCACCCCCAGGGACACATAAGGGACAGCCAGGGCACCCCAAGGAGAGCCAGGGCACCCCCAGGGACATCTAAGGGACAGCCAGGGTACCCCAGGGACACCAAGGGGACAGCCAGGGCATCCCCGGGGACACCAAGGGCACAGCCAGGGCACCTCCAGGGACACCTATGAGACAGCCAGGGCACCCCCAGGGACACCAAGGGGACAGCCACGGCACCCCCAGGGACACCTAGGGGACCGCCAGGGCACCCCAGGGACAGCCAGTGCGCCCCCAGGGACACATAGGGGACAGCCAGGGTACCCCCATGGACCCCTAGGGGACAGCCTGGGCACCCCCAGGGACAGCCGGGGCACCCCCAGGGACACGTAGGGGACAGCCAGGGCACCCCCAGGGACACCTAGGGGACAGCCAGGGCACCCCAGGGACAGCCAGGGCACCCCCAGGGACACCTAGGGCACAGCCAGGGCACCCACAGGGACACCCAGGGCACCCCAGGGACACCTAGGGGACAGCCAGGGCACCCCAGGGACATTTAGGGGACAGCCATGGCACTCCAGGGACACCCAGGGCACCCCGAGGGACACCTAGGGGACAGGCAGGGCACCCCAGGGACACCTAGGGGACAGCCAGGGCACCACAGGAACAGCCAGGGCACCCCCGGGGACACCCAGGGGACCCCAGGGACACCTAGGGGACAGCCAGGGCACCCACAGGGACACCCAGGGCACCCCCAGGGACACCTAGGGGACAGGCAGGGCACCGTTGGGACAGCCAGGGCTCCCCCAGGGACAACTAGGGGACAGCCAGGGACCCCCAGGGACACCTAGGTGACAGCCAGGGCACTCCCAGGGACACCTAGGGGACAGCCAGGGCACCCTAGGGTCAGCCAGGGCTCCCCCAGGGACAACTAGGGGACAGCCAGGGAACCCCCAGGGACACCTAGGGGACAGTCAGGGCACTCCAGGGACACCTAGTGGACAGCCAGAGCACCCCAAGGACAGCCAGGGCACCCCCAGGGACACCTCGGGGACAGGCAGGGCACCCCCAGGGACACCTAGGGGACAGGCAGGGCACCCCCAGGGACACCTAGGGGACAGCAAGGCACCCCAGGGACACCCTGGGCACCCCCAGGGACACATAAGGGACAGCCAGGGCACCCCAAGGAGAGCCAGGGCACCCCCAGGGACATCTAAGGGACAGCCAGGGTACCCCAGGGACACCAAGGGGACAGCCAGGGCACCCCCAGGGACACCCAGGGCACCCCCAGGGACACCAAGGGGACAGCCAGGGCACCTCCAGGGACACCTAGGGGACAGGCAGGGCACCCCCAGGGACACCTAGGGGACAGGCAGGGCACCCCCAGGGACACCTAGGGGACAGCAAGGCACCCCAGGGACACCCTGGGCACCCCCAGGGACACATAAGGGACAGCCAGGGCACCCCAAGGAGAGCCAGGGCACCCCCAGGGACATCTAAGGGACAGCCAGGGTACCCCAGGGACACCAAGGGGACAGCCAGGGCACCCCCAGGGACACCCAGGGCACCCCTAGGGACACCAAGGGGACAGCCAGGGCACCTCCAGGGACACCTAGGGGACAGGCAGGTCACCCCCAGGGACACCAAGGGGACGGCCACGGTACCCCAGGGACACCTAGGGGACAGCCAGGGCACCCCAGTGACAGCCAGGGTACCCCCAGGGACCCCTAGGGGACAGCCTGGGCACCCCCAGGGACAGCCGGGGCACCCCTAGAGCACCTCAGGGACACCCAGGGCACCCCCAGGGACACGTAGGGGACAGCTAGGGCACACCAGGGACAGCCAGGGCACCCCAGGGACACCCAGGGCACCCCCAGGGACAGCTAGGGGACAGCCAGGGCATCCCCAGGGACACCAGAGCACCCCCAGGGACACTTAGGGGACAGCCAGGGCCCTCCCAGGGACACCAGGGTACACCCAGGGCCCCCCCAGGGACAGACAAGGCACCCCTAGGGACACCTATGGGACAGCCAGGGACCCCCAGGGACAGCCAGGGCACCCCAGGGACGCCTTGGGGACAGCAAGGCACCCCAAGGACACCTAGGGGACAGCCAGGGCACCCCAGGGAAAGCCAGGGCACCCCAGGGACTCCAGGGCATCCCCAGGGACACCTAGGGGACAGCCAGGGACCCCCAGGGACACCTAATGGACAGCCAGGGCACCCCAGGGACAGCCAGGGCACCCCAGGGACACCGAGGGGACAGCCAGGGCACCCCCAGGGACACCTAATGGACAGCCAGGGCACCCCAGGGACAGCCAGGGCACCCCAGGGACACCTAGGGGACAGCCAGGGCCCCTCAGGGACACCTAATGGACAGCCAGAACACCCCAGGGACAGCCAGGGCACCCCAGGGACACCGAGGGGACAGCCAGGGCACCCCCAGGGACACCGAGGGGACAGTCAGGGCACTCCGGGGACACCTAGGGGACAGCCAGAACACCCCAAGGACACCAGGGTACACCCAGGGACACCTAGGGGACAGCCAAGGCAACCCCAGGGACACCTAGGGGACAGGCAGGGCACCCCCAGGGACATCTAGGGGACAGCAAGGCACCCCAGGGACACCCTGGGCACCCCCAGGGACACATAAGGGACAGCCAGGGCACCCCAAGGAGAGCCAGGGCACCCCCAGGGACATCTAAGGGACAGCCAGGGTACCCCAGGGACACCAAGGGGACAGCCAGGGCATCCCCGGGGACACCAAGGGGACAGCCAGGGCACCTCCAGGGACACCTATGAGACAGCCAGGGCACCCCCAGGGACACCAAGGGGACAGCCACGGCACCCCAGGAACACCTAGGGGACAGCCAGGGCACCCCAGGGACAGCCAGGGCGCCCCCAGGGACACATAGGGGACAGCCAGGGCACCCCCAGGGACACCTAGGGGACAGCCAGGGCACCCCAGGGACAGCCAGGGCACCCCCAGGGACACCTAAGGGACTGCCAGGGCACCCCAGGGACAGCTAGGGGACAGCCAGGGCACCCCCAGGGACTCCAGGGCATCCCCAGGGACACCTAGGGGACAGCCAGGGCACCCCCAGGTACAGCCAGGGGACAGCCAGGGCCCCCCCAGAGGTTGAAGGGGCCCCCCCGCTCCAAACCCAGCTAGGATGCCTGCGTTGCGGCCCCCCAAAAACCCATGGCCGCCCCCCGAGCTGATATCGACCCCCCCACAGCATCATTGATCCCCACCCGAGTGTCACTGACCCCCCCAATGTCATTGATGCCCCCCCAATATTCCATTGATCCTTCCTCAGCGTCGCTGACCCCCCCCAAAATTCCATTGATCCCCTCCACTTGATCCCGCCCTTTTTCTCCCCTCACGTTTCCCGCCCTCTTTCTCCCCTCACGTTTCCCGCCCTTTTTCGTGGGGAACGACCCCTGAGGGGTCCTGTGGAAGGATTCTGGAGGTCCGAGGGGTGAATTTGGGGTTTGGAGGGAGGTTTTGGGGGGTCCCAGGGATGGATTTGGGGGTTTTTGGGGGTCCAAGGGATGGATTTGGGGGTCCCGGGGTGGATCTGGGGTCCTGGGGAGGTTTTCGGGGGTCCCAGGGGTGGATTTGGGGTTTATGGGGAGCGGTTTGGGGGTTTTTTGGGGCCTCAGGGCTGAATTTGGGGTCCGGGGAGAGGTTTTGGGGGTTTTTTGGGGTCCCAGGGGTGAATTTGGGGTCCGGGGAGGGGTTTTTGGGGGTCCCTCACCTGCAGGGCGTCGCGGGGGTGGCAGGGGGAGGGGGCAGCGGGGGGGGCCCAGCGCCCACCCCCCCTTGGGCTTCAGGAGGGCGTCGATGAGACCGAAACAGCTCGGGGGGGGGGGGGGGGTCACGGGCTGGAACCCCCCAGTGCCCCCCAAACCACCCCCAGGGCCCCCCCGACCTCCAGGAGCCCGCAAAACCCTCCTCAGGTTCCTTTGATGCCTCAAATGGGCCGCCCAAACCTCCCGAAGATCCCCGAAAAACACCCACAGCAGCCCCTTGAGACTCCCCGCAGACCCCCCAAAACCCCCCAAAACCCTCCAGGACAACTCGGGACCCCCAGGACCCCCCAAAATCCGCCCCCCCCTCCCCCTGAGGCCTCATTTGACCCGCTCCACGTTGCGGACAGGCACCAGCTGATCAAGCCACAAGCACCAGCACCTGCGGGACTGGGATGGACTGGGAGCACTGGGAGGGTGATCAGAGGGAACTGGGATGGACGGGGAGTGGACTGGGACGAACTGGCAGGCGTGTGGGGGTCCATGGTGGGCACACGGTGCCTTACTGGTCTGTACTGGGATGGGTCTAATGGCCCCAGGGGAGGGGGTGTGGCCACACCGGTCCAGACTGGGAGGGGTGTCACCATGGCGCCGGAGGCGGAGTCGAGGATACGAGCGAGGCAGGGACACCTAGGGGACAGCCAGGGCACCCCCAGGGACACCTAATGGACAGCCAGGGCACTCCGGGGACACCTAGGGGACAGCCAGAACACCCCAAGGACACCAGGGTACACCCAGGGACACCTAGGGGACAGCCAAGGCAACCCCAGGGACACCTAGGGGACAGGCAGGGCACCCCCAGGGACATCTAGGGGACAGCAAGGCACCCCAGGGACACCCTGGGCACCCCCAGGGACACATAAGGGACAGCCAGGGCACCCCAAGGAGAGCCAGGGCACCCCCAGGGACATCTAAGGGACAGCCAGGGTACCCCAGGGACACCAAGGGGACAACCAGGGCATCCCCGGGGACACCAAGGGGACAGCCAGGGCACCTCCAGGGACACCTATGAGACAGCCAGGGCACCCCCAGGGACACCAAGGGGACAGCCACGGCACCCCAGGGACACCTAGGGGACAGCCAGGGCACCCCAGGGACAGCCAGTGCGCCCCCAGGGACACATAGGGGACAGCCAGGGTACCCCCATGGACCCCTAGGGGACAGTCTGGGCACCCCCAGGGACAGCCGGGGCACCCCCAGGGACACGTAGGGGACAGCCAGGGCACCCCCAGGGACACCTAGGGGACAGCCAGGGCACCCCAGGGACAGCCAGGGCACCCCCAGGGACACCTAGGGGACAGCCAGGGCCCCACAGGGACAGCCAGGGCACCCCCAGGGACACCAAGGGGACAGCCAGGGCACCCCAGGGACATTTAGGGGACAGCCATGGCACTCCAGGGACACCCAGGGCACCCCGAGGGACACCTAGGGGACAGGCAGGGCACCCCAGGGACACCTAGGGGACAGCCAGGGCACCACAGGAACAGCCAGGGCACCCCCGGGGACACCCAGGGGACCCCAGGGACACCTAGGGGACAGCCAGGGCACCCACAGGGACACCCAGGGCACCCCCAGGGACACCTAGGGGACAGGCAGGGCACCCTTGGGACAGCCAGGGCTCCCCCAGGGACAACTAGGGGACAGCCAGGGACCCCCAGGGACACCTAGGTGACAGCCAGGGCACTCCCAGGGACACCTAGGGGACAGCCAGGGCACCCTAGGGTCAGCCAGGGCTCCCCCAGGGACAACTAGGGGACAGCCAGGGCCCCCCAGGGACACCTAATGGACAGCCAGGGCACCCCAGGGACAGCCAGGGCACCCCAGGGATACCGAGGGGACAGTCAGGGCACTCCGGGGACACCTAGGGGACAGCCAGAACACCCCAAGGACACCAGGGTACACCCAGGGACACCTAGGGGACAGCCAAGGCAACCCCAGGGACACCTAGGGGACAGGCAGGGCACCCCCAGGGACATCTAGGGGACAGCAAGGCACCCCAGGGACACCCTGGGCACCCCCAGGGACACATAAGGGACAGCCAGGGCACCCCAAGGAGAGCCAGGGCACCCCCAGGGACATCTAAGGGACAGCCAGGGTACCCCAGGGACACCAAGGGGACAGCCAGGGCATCCCCGGGGACACCAAGGGCACAGCCAGGGCACCTCCAGGGACACCTATGAGACAGCCAGGGCACCCCCAGGGACACCAAGGGGACAGCCACGGCACCCCCAGGGACACCTAGGGGACCGCCAGGGCACCCCAGGGACAGCCAGTGCGCCCCCAGGGACACATAGGGGACAGCCAGGGTACCCCCATGGACCCCTAGGGGACAGCCTGGGCACCCCCAGGGACAGCCGGGGCACCCCCAGGGACACGTAGGGGACAGCCAGGGCACCCCCAGGGACACCTAGGGGACAGCCAGGGCACCCCAGGGACAGCCAGGGCACCCCCAGGGACACCTAGGGCACAGCCAGGGCACCCACAGGGACACCCAGGGCACCCCAGGGACACCTAGGGGACAGCCAGGGCACCCCAGGGACATTTAGGGGACAGCCATGGCACTCCAGGGACACCCAGGGCACCCCGAGGGACACCTAGGGGACAGGCAGGGCACCCCAGGGACACCTAGGGGACAGCCAGGGCACCACAGGAACAGCCAGGGCACCCCCGGGGACACCCAGGGGACCCCAGGGACACCTAGGGGACAGCCAGGGCACCCACAGGGACACCCAGGGCACCCCCAGGGACACCTAGGGGACAGGCAGGGCACCGTTGGGACAGCCAGGGCTCCCCCAGGGACAACTAGGGGACAGCCAGGGACCCCCAGGGACACCTAGGTGACAGCCAGGGCACTCCCAGGGACACCTAGGGGACAGCCAGGGCACCCTAGGGTCAGCCAGGGCTCCCCCAGGGACAACTAGGGGACAGCCAGGGAACCCCCAGGGACACCTAGGGGACAGTCAGGGCACTCCAGGGACACCTAGTGGACAGCCAGAGCACCCCAAGGACAGCCAGGGCACCCCCAGGGACACCTCGGGGACAGGCAGGGCACCCCCAGGGACACCTAGGGGACAGGCAGGGCACCCCCAGGGACACCTAGGGGACAGCAAGGCACCCCAGGGACACCCTGGGCACCCCCAGGGACACATAAGGGACAGCCAGGGCACCCCAAGGAGAGCCAGGGCACCCCCAGGGACATCTAAGGGACAGCCAGGGTACCCCAGGGACACCAAGGGGACAGCCAGGGCACCCCCAGGGACACCCAGGGCACCCCCAGGGACACCAAGGGGACAGCCAGGGCACCTCCAGGGACACCTAGGGGACAGGCAGGGCACCCCCAGGGACACCTAGGGGACAGGCAGGGCACCCCCAGGGACACCTAGGGGACAGCAAGGCACCCCAGGGACACCCTGGGCACCCCCAGGGACACATAAGGGACAGCCAGGGCACCCCAAGGAGAGCCAGGGCACCCCCAGGGACATCTAAGGGACAGCCAGGGTACCCCAGGGACACCAAGGGGACAGCCAGGGCACCCCCAGGGACACCCAGGGCACCCCTAGGGACACCAAGGGGACAGCCAGGGCACCTCCAGGGACACCTAGGGGACAGGCAGGTCACCCCC
The DNA here is from genome assembly GCF_029207755.1 of Chamaea fasciata. NCBI lineage: Eukaryota > Metazoa > Chordata > Aves > Passeriformes > Sylviidae > Chamaea > Chamaea fasciata. Next base: position 19,031 of record NW_027095264.1, on the reverse strand, counting down.
AGGGACACCAAGGGGACGGCCACGGTACCCCAGGGACACCTAGGGGACAGCCAGGGCACCCCAGTGACAGCCAGGGTACCCCCAGGGACCCCTAGGGGACAGCCTGGGCACCCCCAGGGACAGCCGGGGCACCCCTAGAGCACCTCAGGGACACCCAGGGCACCCCCAGGGACACGTAGGGGACAGCTAGGGCACACCAGGGACAGCCAGGGCACCCCAGGGACACCCAGGGCACCCCCAGGGACAGCTAGGGGACAGCCAGGGCATCCCCAGGGACACCAGAGCACCCCCAGGGACACTTAGGGGACAGCCAGGGCCCTCCCAGGGACACCAGGGTACACCCAGGGCCCCCCCAGGGACAGACAAGGCACCCCTAGGGACACCTATGGGACAGCCAGGGACCCCCAGGGACAGCCAGGGCACCCCCAGGGACACCTAGGGGACAGCCAGGGCACCCCAGGGACGCCTTGGGGACAGCATGGCACCCCAAGGACACCTAGGGGACAGCCAGGGCACCCCAGGGAAAGCCAGGGCACCCCAGGGACTCCAGGGCATCCCCAGGGACACCTAGGGGACAGCCAGGGACCCCCAGGGACACCTAATGGACAGCCAGGGCACCCCAGGGACAGACAAGGCACCCCTAGGGACACCTATGGGACAGCCAGGGACCCCCAGGGACAGCCAGGGCACCCCAGGGACGCCTTGGGGACAGCAAGGCACCCCAAGGACACCTAGGGGACAGCCAGGGCACCCCAGGGAAAGCCAGGGCACCCCAGGGACTCCAGGGCATCCCCAGGGACACCTAGGGGACAGCCAGGGACCCCCAGGGACACCTAATGGACAGCCAGGGCACCCCAGGGACAGCCAGGGCACCCCAGGGACACCGAGGGGACAGCCAGGGCACCCCCAGGGACACCTAATGGACAGCCAGGGCACCCCAGGGACAGCCAGGGCACCCCAGGGACACCTAGGGGACAGCCAGGGCCCCTCAGGGACACCTAATGGACAGCCAGAACACCCCAGGGACAGCCAGGGCACCCCAGGGACACCGAGGGGACAGCCAGGGCACCCCCAGGGACACCGAGGGGACAGTCAGGGCACTCCGGGGACACCTAGGGGACAGCCAGAACACCCCAAGGACACCAGGGTACACCCAGGGACACCTAGGGGACAGCCAAGGCAACCCCAGGGACACCTAGGGGACAGGCAGGGCACCCCCAGGGACATCTAGGGGACAGCAAGGCACCCCAGGGACACCCTGGGCACCCCCAGGGACACATAAGGGACAGCCAGGGCACCCCAAGGAGAGCCAGGGCACCCCCAGGGACATCTAAGGGACAGCCAGGGTACCCCAGGGACACCAAGGGGACAGCCAGGGACACGAAGAATACAGCCAGGGCACCCCCAGGGACACCTAGGGGACAGGCAGGGCATCCCCGGGGACACCAAGGGGACAGCCAGGGCACCTCCAGGGACACCTATGAGACAGCCAGGGCACCCCCAGGGACACCAAGGGAACAGCCACGGCACCCCAGGAACACCTAGGGGACAGCCAGGGCACCCCAGGGACAGCCAGGGCGCCCCCAGGGACACATAGGGGACAGCCAGGGCACCCCCAGGGACACCTAGGGGACAGCCAGGGCACCCCAGGGACAGCTAGGGGACAGCCAGGGCACCCCCAGGGACTCCAGGGCATCCCCAGGGACACCTAGGGGACAGCCAGGGCACCCCCAGGTACAGCCAGGGGACAGCCAGGGCCCCCCCAGAGGTTGAAGGGGCCCCCCCGCTCCAAACCCAGCTAGGATGCCTGCGTTGCGGCCCCCCAAAAACCCATGGCCGTCCCCCGAGCTGATATCGACCCCCCCACAGCATCATTGATCCCCACCCGAGTGTCACTGACCCCCCCAATGTCATTGATGCCCCCCCAATATTCCATTGATCCTTCCTCAGCGCCGCTGACCCCCCCCAAAATTCCATTGATCCCCTCCACTTGATCCCGCCCTTTTTCTCCCCTCACGTTTCCCGCCCTCTTTCTCCCCTCACGTTTCCCGCCCTTTTTCGTGGGGAACGACCCCTGAGGGGTCCTGTGGAAGGATTCTGGAGGTCCGAGGGGTGAATTTGGGGTTTGGAGGGAGGTTTTGGGGGGTCCCAGGGATGGATTTGGGGGTTTTTGGGGGTCCAAGGGATGGATTTGGGGGTCCCGGGGTGGATCTGGGGTCCTGGGGAGGTTTTGGGGGGTCCCAGGGGTGGATTTGGGGTTCATGGGGAGGGGTTTTTGGGGGTTTTTTGGGGCCTCAGGGCTGAATTTGGGGTCCGGGGAGAGGTTTTGGGGGTTTTTTGGGGTCCCAGGGGTGAATTTGGGGTCCGGGGAGGGGTTTTTGGGGGTCCCTCACCTGCAGGGCGTCACGGGGGTGGCAGGGGGAGGGGGCAGCGGGGGGGGCCCAGCGCCCACCCCCCCTTGGGCTTCAGGAGGGCGTCGATGAGACCGAAACAGCTCGGGGGGGGGGGGGGTCAAAAACGGGGGGGGGTCACGGGCTGGAACCCCCCAGTGCCCCCCAAACCACCCCCAGGGCCCCCCCGACCTCCAGGAGCCCGCAAAACCCTCCTCAGGTTCCTTTGATGCCTCAAATGGGCCGCCCAAACCTCCCGAAGCCCCCCCAAAAACACCCACAGCAGCCCCTTGAGACTCCCCGCAGACCCCCCAAAACCCCCCAAAACCCTCCAGGACAACTCGGGACCCCCAGGACCCCCCAAAATCCGCCCCCCCCTCCCCCTGAGGCCTCATTTGACCCGCTCCACGTTGCGGACAGGCACCAGCTGATCAAGCCACAAGCACCAGCACCTGCGGGACTGGGATGGACTGGGAGCACTGGGAGGGTGATCAGAGGGAACTGGGATGGACGGGGAGTGGACTGGGACGAACTGGCAGGCGTGTGGGGGTCCATGGTGGGCACACGGTGCCTTACTGGTCTGTACTGGGATGGGTCTAATGGCCCCAGGGGAGGGGGTGTGGCCACACCGGTCCAGACTGGGAGGGGTGTCACCATGGCGCCGGAGGCGGAGTCGAGGATACGAGCGAGGCAGGGACACCTAGGGGACAGCCAGGGCACCCCCAGGGACACCTAATGGACAGCCAGGGCACTCCGGGGACACCTAGGGGACAGCCAGAACACCCCAAGGACACCAGGGTACACCCAGGGACACCTAGGGGACAGCCAAGGCAACCCCAGGGACACCTAGGGGACAGGCAGGGCACCCCCAGGGACATCTAGGGGACAGCAAGGCACCCCAGGGACACCCTGGGCACCCCCAGGGACACATAAGGGACAGCCAGGGCACCCCAAGGAGAGCCAGGGCACCCCCAGGGACATCTAAGGGACAGCCAGGGTACCCCAGGGACACCAAGGGGACAACCAGGGCATCCCCGGGGACACCAAGGGGACAGCCAGGGCACCTCCAGGGACACCTATGAGACAGCCAGGGCACCCCCAGGGACACCAAGGGGACAGCCACGGCACCCCAGGGACACCTAGGGGACAGCCAGGGCACCCCAGGGACAGCCAGTGCGCCCCCAGGGACACATAGGGGACAGCCAGGGTACCCCCATGGACCCCTAGGGGACAGTCTGGGCACCCCCAGGGACAGCCGGGGCACCCCCAGGGACACGTAGGGGACAGCCAGGGCACCCCCAGGGACACCTAGGGGACAGCCATGGCACTCCAGGGACACCCAGGGCACCCCGAGGGACACCTAGGGGACAGGCAGGGCACCCCAGGGACACCTAGGGGACAGCCAGGGCACCACAGGAACAGCCAGGGCACCCCCGGGGACACCCAGGGGACCCCAGGGACACCTAGGGGACAGCCAGGGCACCCCCAGGGACACCTAGGGGACAGGCAGGGCACCCTTGGGACAGCCAGGGCTCCCCCAGGGACAACTAGGGGACAGCCAGGGACCCCCAGGGACACCTAGGTGACAGCCAGGGCACTCCCAGGGACACCTAGGGGACAGCCAGGGCACCCTAGGGTCAGCCAGGGCTCCCCCAGAGACAACTAGGGGACAGCCAGGGCCCCCCAGGGACACCTAATGGACAGCCAGGGCACCCCAGGGACAGCCAGGGCACCCCAGGGACACCGAGGGGACAGCCAGGGCACCCCCAGGGACACCGAGGGGACAGTCAGGGCACTCCGGGGACACCTAGGGGACAGCCAGAACACCCCAAGGACACCAGGGTACACCCAGGGACACCTAGGGGACAGCCAAGGCAACCCCAGGGACACCTAGGGGACAGGCAGGGCACCCCCAGGGACATCTAGGGGACAGCAAGGCACCCCAGGGACACCCTGGGCACCCCCAGGGACACATAAGGGACAGCCAGGGCACCCCAAGGAGAGCCAGGGCACCCCCAGGGACATCTAAGGGACAGCCAGGGTACCCCAGGGACACCAAGGGGACAACCAGGGCATCCCCGGGGACACCAAGGGGACAGCCAGGGCACCTCCAGGGACACCTATGAGACAGCCAGGGCACCCCCAGGGACACCAAGGGGACAGCCACGGCACCCCAGGGACACCTAGGGGACAGCCAGGGCACCCCAGGGACAGCCAGTGCGCCCCCAGGGACACATAGGGGACAGCCAGGGTACCCCCATGGACCCCTAGGGGACAGTCTGGGCACCCCCAGGGACAGCCGGGGCACCCCCAGGGACACGTAGGGGACAGCCAGGGCACCCCCAGGGACACCTAGGGGACAGCCATGGCACTCCAGGGACACCCAGGGCACCCCGAGGGACACCTAGGGGACAGGCAGGGCACCCCAGGGACACCTAGGGGACAGCCAGGGCACCACAGGAACAGCCAGGGCACCCCCGGGGACACCCAGGGGACCCCAGGGACACCTAGGGGACAGCCAGGGCACCCCCAGGGACACCTAGGGGACAGGCAGGGCACCCTTGGGACAGCCAGGGCTCCCCCAGGGACAACTAGGGGACAGCCAGGGACCCCCAGGGACACCTAGGTGACAGCCAGGGCACTCCCAGGGACACCTAGGGGACAGCCAGGGCACCCTAGGGTCAGCCAGGGCTCCCCCAGAGACAACTAGGGGACAGCCAGGGCCCCCCAGGGACACCTAATGGACAGCCAGGGCACCCCAGGGACAGCCAGGGCACCCCAGGGACACCGAGGGGACAGCCAGGGCACCCCCAGGGACACCGAGGGGACAGTCAGGGCACTCCGGGGACACCTAGGGGACAGCCAGAACACCCCAAGGACACCAGGGTACACCCAGGGACACCTAGGGGACAGCCAAGGCAACCCCAGGGACACCTAGGGGACAGGCAGGGCACCCCCAGGGACATCTAGGGGACAGCAAGGCACCCCAGGGACACCCTGGGCACCCCCAGGGACACATAAGGGACAGCCAGGGCACCCCAAGGAGAGCCAGGGCACCCCCAGGGACATCTAAGGGACAGCCAGGGTACCCCAGGGACACCAAGGGGACAGCCAGGGCATCCCCGGGGACACCAAGGGCACAGCCAGGGCACCTCCAGGGACACCTATGAGACAGCCAGGGCACCCCCAGGGACACCAAGGGGACAGCCACGGCACCCCCAGGGACACCTAGGGGACAGCCAGGGCACCCCAGGGACAGCCAGTGCGCCCCCAGGGACACATAGGGGACAGCCAGGGTACCCCCATGGACCCCTAGGGGACAGCCTGGGCACCCCCAGGGACAGCCGGGGCACCCCCAGGGACACGTAGGGGACAGCCAGGGCACCCCCAGGGACACCTAGGGGACAGCCAGGGCACCCCAGGGACAGCCAGGGCACCCCCAGGGACACCTAGGGCACAGCCAGGGCACCCACAGGGACACCCAGGGCACCCCAGGGACACCTAGGGGACAGCCAGGGCACCCCAGGGACATTTAGGGGACAGCCATGGCACTCCAGGGACACCCAGGGCACCCCGAGGGACACCTAGGGGACAGGCAGGGCACCCCAGGGACACCTAGGGGACAGCCAGGGCACCACAGGAACAGCCAGGGCACCCCCGGGGACACCCAGGGGACCCCAGGGACACCTAGGGGACAGCCAGGGCACCCACAGGGACACCCAGGGCACCCCCAGGGACACCTAGGGGACAGCCAGGGCACTCCCAGGGACACCTAGGGGACAGGCAGGGCACCGTTGGGACAGCCAGGGCTCCCCCAGGGACAACTAGGGGACAGCCAGGGACCCCCAGGGACACCTAGGTGACAGCCAGGGCACTCCCAGGGACACCTAGGGGACAGCCAGGGCACCCTAGGGTCAGCCAGGGCTCCCCCAGGGACAACTAGGGGACAGCCAGGGAACCCCCAGGGACACCTAGGGGACAGTCAGGGCACTCCAGGGACACCTAGGGGACAGCCAGAGCACCCCAAGGACAGCCAGGGCACCCCCAGGGACACCTCGGGGACAGGCAGGGCACCCCCAGGGACACCTAGGGGACAGGCAGGGCACCCCCAGGGACACCTAGGGGACAGCAAGGCACCCCAGGGACACCCTGGGCACCCCCAGGGACACATAAGGGACAGCCAGGGCACCCCAAGGAGAGCCAGGGCACCCCCAGGGACATCTAAGGGACAGCCAGGGTACCCCAGGGACACCAAGGGGACAGCCAGGGCACCCCCAGGGACACCCAGGGCACCCCCAGGGACACCAAGGGGACAGCCAGGGCACCTCCAGGGACACCTAGGGGACAGGCAGGGCACCCCCAGGGACACCTAGGGGACAGGCAGGGCACCCCCAGGGACACCTAGGGGACAGCAAGGCACCCCAGGGACACCCTGGGCACCCCCAGGGACACATAAGGGACAGCCAGGGCACCCCAAGGAGAGCCAGGGCACCCCCAGGGACATCTAAGGGACAGCCAGGGTACCCCAGGGACACCAAGGGGACAGCCAGGGCACCCCCAGGGACACCCAGGGCACCCCTAGGGACACCAAGGGGACAGCCAGGGCACCTCCAGGGACACCTAGGGGACAGGCAGGTCACCCCCAGGGACACCAAGGGGACGGCCACGGTACCCCAGGGACACCTAGGGGACAGCCAGGGCACCCCAGGGACAGCCAGGGTACCCCCAGGGACCCCTAGGGGACAGCCTGGGCACCCCCAGGGACAGCCGGGGCACCCCTAGAGCACCTCAGGGACACCCAGGGCACCCCCAGGGACACGTAGGGGACAGCTAGGGCACACCAGGGACAGCCAGGGCACCCCAGGGACACCCAGGGCACCCCCAGGGACAGCTAGGGGACAGCCAGGGCATCCCCAGGGACACCAGAGCACCCCCAGGGACACTTAGGGGACAGCCAGGGCCCTCCCAGGGACACCAGGGTACACCCAGGGCCCCCCCAGGGACAGACAAGGCACCCCTAGGGACACCTATGGGACAGCCAGGGACCCCCAGGGAAAGCCAGGGCACCCCCAGGGACACCTAGGGGACAGCCAGGGCACCCCAGGGAGGCCTTGGGGACAGCAAGGCACCCCAAGGACACCTAGGGGACAGCCAGGGCACCCCAGGGAAAGCCAGGGCACCCCAGGGACTCCAGGGCATCCCCAGGGACACCTAGGGGACAGCCAGGGACCCCCAGGGACACCTAATGGACAGCCAGGGCACCCTAGGGTCAGCCAGGGCACCCCAGGGACACCGAGGGGACAGCCAGGGCACCCCCAGGGACACCGAGGGGACAGTCAGGGCACTCCGGGGACACCTAGGGGACAGCCAGAACACCCCAAGGACACCAGGGTACACCCAGGGACACCTAGGGGACAGCCAAGGCAACCCCAGGGACACCTAGGGGACAGGCAGGGCACCCCTAGGGACATCTAGGGGACAGCAAGGCACCCCAGGGACACCCTGGGCACCCCCAGGGACACATAAGGGACAGCCAGGGCACCCCAAGGAGAGCCAGGGCACCCCCAGGGACATCTAAGGGACAGCCAGGGTACCCCAGGGACACCAAGGGGACAGCCAGGGCATCCCCGGGGACACCAAGGGGACAGCCAGGGCACCTCCAGGGACACCTATGAGACAGCCAGGGCACCCCCAGGGACACCAAGGGGACAGCCACGGCACCCCAGGGACACCTAGGGGACAGCCAGGGCACCCCAGGGACAGCCAGTGCGCCCCCAGGGACACATAGGGGACAGCCAGGGTACCCCCATGGACCCCTAGGGGACAGCCTGGGCACCCCCAGGGACAGCCGGGGCACCCCCAGGGACACGTAGGGGACAGCCAGGGCACCCCCAGGGACACCTAGGGGATAGCCAGGGCACATCCAGGGACACCTAAGGCACAGCCAGAGCACCCCAGGGAATGTCAGGGCACCCCCAGGGACACATAGGGGACAGCCAGGGCACCCCAGGGAATGCCAGGGCACCCCCAGGGACACCAAGGGGACAGCCAGGGCACCTCCAGTGACACCTAGGGGACAGCCAGGGCACCCCCAGGGACACATAGGGGACAGCCAGGGCACCCCAGGGACACCTAGGGGACAGCCTGGGCACCCCCAGGGACAGCAGGGGCACACCTAGGGCACCCCAGGGACACCCAGGGCACCCCCAGGGACACGAAGAATACAGCCAGGGCACCCCCAGGGACACCTAGGGGACAGCCAGGGCACCCCCAGGGACACCTAGGGGACAGCCAGGGCACCTCCAGGGACAGCCAGGACACCCCCAGGAACACCTAGGGGACAGCCAGAGCACCCCAAGGACAGCCAGGGCATACCCAGGGCCACCTAGGGGACAGGCAGGGCACCCCCAGGGACACCTAGGGGACAGCCAGGGCACTTCAGGGAGAGCCAGGGCGCCCCCAGGGACACCTAGGGGACAGGCAGGGCACCCCCAGGGACACCTAGGAGACAGCAAGGCACCCCAGGGACACCCTGGGCACCCCCAGGGACACATAAGGGACAGCCAGGGCACCCCAAGGAGAGCCAGGGCACCCCCAGGGACATCTAAGGGACAGCCAGGGTACCCCAGGGACACCAAGGGGACAGCCAGGGCATCCCCGGGGACACCAAGGGGACAGCCAGGGCACCTCCAGGGACACCTATGAGACAGCCAGGGCACCCCCAGGGACACCAAGGGGACAGCCACGGCACCCCAGGAACACCTAGGGGACAGCCAGGGCACCCCAGGGACAGCCAGGGCGCCCCCAGGGACACATAGGGGACAGCCAGGGTACCCCCATGGACCCCTAGGGGACAGCCTGGGCACCCCCAGGGACAGCCGGGGCACCCCCAGGGACACGTAGGGGACAGCCAGGGCACCCCCAGGGACACCTAGGGGACAGCCAGGGCACCCCAGGGACAGCCAGGGCACCCCCAGGGACACCTAGGGGACTGCCAGGGCACCCCAGGGACAGCTAGGGGACAGCCAGGGCATCCCCAGGGACACCAGAGCACCCCCAGGGACACTTAGGGGACAGCCAGGGCACCCCCAGGGACACCTAGGGGACAGCCAGGGCACCCCAGGGACACCTAGGGGACAGCCAGGGCCCTCCCAGGGACACCAGGGTACCCCCAGGGCCCCCCCAGGGACAGACAAGGCACCCCTAGGGACACCTATGGGACAGCCAGGGACCCCCAGGGACAGCCAGGGCAGCCCCAGGGACACCTAGGGGACAGCCAGGGCACCCCAGGGACGCCTTGGGGACAGGAAGGCGCCCCAAGGACACCTAGGGGACAGCCAGGGCACCCCAGGGAAAGCCAGGGCACCCCAGGGACACCTAGGGGACAGCCAGGGACCCCCAGGGACAGCCAGGGCACCCCCAGGGACTCCAGGGCATCCCCAGGGACCCCCAGGGACAGCCAGGGCACCCCAGGGACGCCTAGGGGACAGCCAGGGCACCACAGGAACAGCCAGGGCACCCCCGGGGACACCCAGGGGACCCCAGAGACACCTAGGGGACAGCCAGGGCACCCACAGGGACACCCAGGGCACCCCCAGGGACACCTAGGGGACAGCCAGGGCACTCCCAGGGACACCTAGGGGACAGGCAGGGCACCGTTGGGACAGCAAGGGCTCCCCCAGGGACAACTAGGGGACAGCCAGGGACCCCCAGGGACACCTAGGTGACAGCCAGGGCACTCCCAGGGACACCTAGGGGACAGCCAGGGCACCCTAGGGTCAGCCAGGGCTCCCCCAGGGACAACTAGGGGACAGCCAGGGAACCCCCAGGGACACCTAGGGGACAGTCAGGGCACTCCAGGGACACTTAGGGGACAGCCAGAGCACCCCAAGGACAGCCAGGGCACCCCCAGGGACACCTCGGGGACAGGCAGGGCACCCCCAGGGACACCTAGGGGACAGCCAGGGCACCCCCAGGGACACCTAGGGGACAGCAAGGCACCCCAGGGACACCCTGGGCACCCCCAGGGACACATAAGGGACAGCCAGGGCACCCCAAGGAGAGCCAGGGCACCCCCAGGGACATCTAAGGGACAGCCAGGGTACCCCAGGGACACCAAGGGGACAGCCAGGGCATCCCCGGGGACACCAAGGGGACAGCCAGGGCACCCCCAGGGACACCCAGGGCACCCCCAGGGACACCAAGGGGACAGCCAGGGCACCTCCAGGGACACCTAGGGGACAGGCAGGGCACCCCCAGGGACACCTAGGGGACAGGCAGGGCACCCCCAGGGACACCTAGGGGACAGCAAGGCACCCCAGGGACACCCTGGGCACCCCCAGGGACACATAAGGGACAGCCAGGGCACCCCAAGGAGAGCCAGGGCACCCCCAGGGACATCTAAGGGACAGCCAGGGTACCCCAGGGACACCAAGGGGACAGCCAGGGCACCCCCAGGGACACCCAGGGCACCCCTAGGGACACCAAGGGGACAGCCAGGGCACCTCCAGGGACACCTAGGGGACAGGCAGGTCACCCCCAGGGACACCAAGGGGACGGCCACGGTACCCCAGGGACACCTAGGGGACAGCCAGGGCACCCCAGGGACAGCCAGGGTACCCCCAGGGACCCCTAGGGGACAGCCTGGGCACCCCCAGGGACAGCCGGGGCACCCCTAGAGCACCTCAGGGACACCCAGGGCACCCCCAGGGACACGTAGGGGACAGCTAGGGCACACCAGGGACAGCCAGGGCACCCCAGGGACACCCAGGGCACCCCCAGGGACAGCTAGGGGACAGCCAGGGCATCCCCAGGGACACCAGAGCACCCCCAGGGACACTTAGGGGACAGCCAGGGCCCTCCCAGGGACACCAGGGTACACCCAGGGCCCCCCCAGGGACAGACAAGGCACCCCTAGGGACACCTATGGGACAGCCAGGGACCCCCAGGGACAGCCAGGGCACCCCCAGGGACACCTAGGGGACAGCCAGGGCACCCCAGGGACGCCTTGGGGACAGCAAGGCACCCCAAGGACACCTAGGGGACAGCCAGGGCACCCCAGGGAAAGCCAGGGCACCCCAGGGACTCCAGGGCATCCCCAGGGACACCTAGGGGACAGCCAGGGACCCCCAGGGACACCTAATGGACAGCCAGGGCACCCCAGGGACAGCCAGGGCACCCCAGGGACACCGAGGGGACAGCCAGGGCACCCCCAGGGACACCGAGGGGACAGTCAGGGCACTCCGGGGACACCTAGGGGACAGCCAGAACACCCCAAGGACACCAGGGTACACCCAGGGACACCTAGGGGACAGCCAAGGCAACCCCAGGGACACCTAGGGGACAGGCAGGGCACCCCCAGGGACATCTAGGGGACAGCAAGGCACCCCAGGGACACCCTGGGCACCCCCAGGGACACATAAGGGACAGCCAGGGCACCCCAAGGAGAGCCAGGGCACCCCCAGGGACATCTAAGGGACAGCCAGGGTACCCCAGGGACACCAAGGGGACAGCCAGGGCATCCCCGGGGACACCAAGGGGACAGCCAGGGCACCTCCAGGGACACCTATGAGACAGCCAGGGCACCCCCAGGGACACCAAGGGGACAGCCACGGCACCCCAGGGACACCTAGGGGACAGCCAGGGCACCCCAGGGACAGCCAGTGCGCCCCCAGGGACACATAGGGGACAGCCAGGGTACCCCCATGGACCCCTAGGGGACAGCCTGGGCACCCCCAGGGACAGCCGGGGCACCCCCAGGGACACCTAGGGGATAGCCAGGGCACATCCAGGGACACCTAAGGCACAGCCAGAGCACCCCAGGGAATGTCAGGGCACCCCCAGGGACACATAGGGGACAGCCAGGGCACCCCAGGGAATGCCAGGGCACCCCCAGGGACACCAAGGGGACAGCCAGGGCACCTCCAGTGACACCTAGGGGACAGCCAGGGCACCCCCAGGGACACATAGGGGACAGCCAGGGCACCCCAGGGACACCTAGGGGACAGCCTGGGCACCCCCAGGGACAGCAGGGGCACACCTAGGGCACCCCAGGGACACCCAGGGCACCCCCAGGGACACGAAGAATACAGCCAGGGCACCCCCAGGGACACCTAGGGGACAGCCAGGGCACCTCCAGGGACAGCCAGGACACCCCCAGGAACACCTAGGGGACAGCCAGAGCACCCCAAGGACAGCCAGGGCATACCCAGGGCCACCTAGGGGACAGGCAGGGCACCCCCAGGGACACCTAGGAGACAGCAAGGCACCCCAGGGACACCCTGGGCACCCCCAGGGACACATAAGGGACAGCCAGGGCACCCCAAGGAGAGCCAGGGCACCCCCAGGGACATCTAAGGGACAGCCAGGGTACCCCAGGGACACCAAGGGGACAGCCAGGGCATCCCCGGGGACACCAAGGGGACAGCCAGGGCACCTCCAGGGACACCTATGAGACAGCCAGGGCACCCCCAGGGACACCAAGGGGACAGCCACGGCACCCCAGGGACACCTAGGGGACAGCCAGGGCACCCCCAGGGACAGCCAGTGCGCCCCCAGGGACACATAGGGGACAGCCAGGGTACCCCCATGGACCCCTAGGGGACAGCCTGGGCACCCCCAGGGACAGCCGGGGCACCCCCAGGGACACGTAGGGGACAGCCAGGGCACCCCCAGGGACACCTAGGGGACAGCCAGGGCACCCCAGGGACAGCCAGGGCGCCCCCAGGGACACATAGGGGACAGCCAGGGTACCCCCATGGACCCCTAGGGGACAGCCTGGGCACCCCCAGGGACAGCCGGGGCACCCCCAGGGACACGTAGGGGACAGCCAGGGCACCCCCAGGGACACCTAGGGGACAGCCAGGGCACCCCAGGGACAGCCAGGGCACCCCCAGGGACACCTAGGGCACAGCCAGGGCACCCACAGGGACACCCAGGGCACCCCAGGGACACCTAGGGGACAGCCAGGGCACCCCAGGGACATTTAGGGGACAGCCATGGCACTCCAGGGACACCCAGGGCACCCCGAGGGACACCTAGGGGACAGGCAGGGCACCCCAGGGACACCTAGAGGACAGCCAGGGCACCACAGGAACAGCCAGGGCACCCCCGGGGACACCCAGGGGACCCCAGGGACACCTAGGGGACAGCCAGGGCACCCACAGGGACACCCAGGGCACCCCCAGGGACACCTAGGGGACAGCCAGGGCACTCTCAGGGACACCTAGGGGACAGGCAGGGCACCGTTGGGACAGCCAGGGCTCCCCCAGGGACAACTAGGGGACAGCCAGGGACCCCCAGGGACACCTAGGTGACAGCCAGGGCACTCCCAGGGACACCTAGGGGACAGCCAGGGCACCCTAGGGTCAGCCAGGGCTCCCCCAGGGACAACTAGGGGACAGGCAGGTCACCCCCAGGGACACCTAGGGGACAGTCAGGGCACTCCAGGGACACCTAGGGGACAGCCAGAGCACCCCAAGGACAGCCAGGGCACCCCCAGGGACACCTCGGGGACAGGCAGGGCGCCCCCAGGGACACCTAGGGGACAGGCAGGGCACCCCCAGGGACACCTAGGGGACAGCAAGGCACCCCAGGGACACCCTGGGCACCCCCAGGGACACATAAGGGACAGCCAGGGCACCCCAAGGAGAGCCAGGGCACCCCCAGGGACATCTAAGGGACAGCCAGGGTACCCCAGGGACACCAAGGGGACAGCCAGGGCACCCCCAGGGACACCCAGGGCACCCCCAGGGACACCAAGGGGACAGCCAGGGCACCTCCAGGGACACCTAGGGGACAGGCAGGGCACCCCCAGGGACACCTAGGGGACAGGCAGGGCACCCCCAGGGACACCTAGGGGACAGCAAGGCACCCCAGGGACACCCTGGGCACCCCCAGGGACACATAAGGGACAGCCAGGGCACCCCAAGGAGAGCCAGGGCACCCCCAGGGACATCTAAGGGACAGCCAGGGTACCCCAGGGACACCAAGGGGACAGCCAGGGCACCCCCAGGGACACCCAGGGCACCCCTAGGGACACCAAGGGGACAGCCAGGGCACCTCCAGGGACACCTAGGGGACAGGCAGGTCACCCCCAGGGACACCAATGGGACGGCCACGGTACCCCAGGGACACCTAGGGGACAGCCAGGGCACCCCAGGGACAGCCAGGGTACCCCCAGGGACCCCTAGGGGACAGCCTGGGCACCCCCAGGGACAGCCGGGGCACCCCTAGAGCACCTCAGGGACACCCAGGGCACCCCCAGGGACACGTAGGGGACAGCTAGGGCACACCAGGGACAGCCAGGGCACCCCAGGGACACCCAGGGCACCCCCAGGGACAGCTAGGGGACAGCCAGGGCATCCCCAGGGACACCAGAGCACCCCCAGGGACACTTAGGGGACAGCCAGGGCCCTCCCAGGGACACCAGGGTACACCCAGGGCCCCCCCAGGGACAGACAAGGCACCCCTAGGGACACCTATGGGACAGCCAGGGACCCCCAGGGACAGCCAGGGCACCCCCAGGGACACCTAGGGGACAGCCAGGGCACCCCAGGGAAAGCCAGGGCACCCCAGGGACTCCAGGGCATCCCCAGGGACACCTAGGGGACAGCCAGGGACCCCCAGGGACACCTAATGGACAGCCAGGGCACCCCAGGGACAGCCAGGGCACCCCAGGGACACCGAGGGGACAACCAGGGCACCCCCAGGGACACCGAGGGGACAGTCAGGGCACTCCGGGGACACCTAGGGGACAGCCAGAACACCCCAAGGACACCAGGGTACACCCAGGGACACCTAGGGGACAGCCAAGGCAACCCCAGGGACACCTAGGGGACAGGCAGGGCACCCCCAGGGACATCTAGGGGACAGCAAGGCACCCCAGGGACACCCTGGGCACCCCCAGGGACACATAAGGGACAGCCAGGGCACCCCAAGGAGAGCCAGGGCACCCCCAGGGACATCTAAGGGACAGCCAGGGTACCCCAGGGACACCAAGGGGACAGCCAGGGCATCCCCGGGGACACCAAGGGGACAGCCAGGGCACCTCCAGGGACACCTATGAGACAGCCAGGGCACCCCCAGGGACACCAAGGGGACAGCCACGGCACCCCAGGGACACCTAGGGGACAGCCAGGGCACCCCAGGGACAGCCAGTGCGCCCCCAGGGACACATAGGGGACAGCCAGGGTACCCCCATGGACCCCTAGGGGACAGCCTGGGCACCCCCAGGGACAGCCGGGGCACCCCCAGGGACACGTAGGGGACAGCCAGGGCACCCCCAGGGACACCTAGGGGACAGCCAGGGCACCCCAGGGACAGCCAGGGCACCCCCAGGGACACCTAGGGGACAGCCAGGGCACCCACAGGGACACCCAGGGCACCCCAGGGACACCTAGGGGACAGCCAGGGCCCCCCAGGGACACCTAGAAGACAGCCAGGGCCCCCACAAGGACAGCCAGGGCCCCCCAAGAGACAGACAAGGCACCCCCAGGGACACCTAGGGGACAGCCAGGGCCCCACAGGGACAGCCAGGGCACCCCCAGGGACACCAAGGGGACAGCCAGGGCACCCCAGGGACATTTAGGGGACAGCCATGGCACTCCAGGGACACCCAGGGCACCCCGAGGGACACCTAGGGGACAGGCAGGGCACCCCAGGGACACCTAGGGGACAGCCAGGGCACCACAGGAACAGCCAGGGCACCCCCGGGGACACCCAGGGGACCCCAGGGACACCTAGGGGACAGCCAGGGCACCCACAGGGACACCCAGGGCACCCCCAGGGACACCTAGGGGACAGCCAGGGCACTCCCAGGGACACCTAGGGGACAGGCAGGGCACCCTTGGGACAGCCAGGGCTCCCCCAGGGACAACTAGGGGACAGCCAGGGACCCCCAGGGACACCTAGGTGACAGCCAGGGCACTCCCAGGGACACCTAGGGGACAGCCAGGGCACCCTAGGGTCAGCCAGGGCTCCCCCAGGGACAACTAGGGGACAGCCAGGGAACCCCCAGGGACACCTAGGGGACAGTCAGGGCACTCCAGGGACACCTAGGGGACAGCCAGAGCACCCCAAGGACAGCCAGGGCACCCCCAGGGACACCTCGGGGACAGGCAGGGCACCCCCAGGGACACCTAGGGGACAGGCAGGGCACCCCCAGGGACACCTAGGGGACAGCAAGGCACCCCAGGGACACCCTGGGCACCCCCAGGGACACATAAGGGACAGCCAGGGCACGCCAAGGAGAGCCAGGGCACCCCCAGGGACATCTAAGGGACAGCCAGGGTACCCCAGGGACACCAAGGGGACAGCCAGGGCACCCCCAGGGACACCCAGGGCACCCCCAGGGACACCAAGGGGACAGCCAGGGCACCTCCAGGGACACCTATGGGACAGCCAGGGCACCCCTAGGGACACCAAGGGGACAGCCAGGGCACCTCCAGGGACACCTAGGGGACAGGCAGGTCACCCCCAGGGACACCAAGGGGACGGTCACGGTACCCCAGGGACACCTAGGGGACAGCCAGGGCACCCCAGGGACAGCCAGGGTACCCCCAGGGACAGCCGGGGCACCCCTAGAGCACCTCAGGGACACCGAGGGCACCCCCAGGGACATGTAGGGGACAGCCAGGGCACACCAGGGACAGCCAGGGCACCCCAGGGACACCCAGGGCACCCCCAGGGACAGCTAGGGGACAGCCAGGGCATCCCCAGGGACACCAGAGCACCCCCAGGGACACTTAGGGGACAGCCAGGGCCCTCCCAGGGACACCAGGGTACACCCAGGGCCCCCCCAGGGACAGACAAGGCACCCCTAGGGACACCTATGGGACAGCCAGGGACCCCCAGGGACAGCCAGGGCACCCCCAGGGACACCTAGGCGACAGCCAGGGCACCCCAGGGACGCCTTGGGGACAGCAAGGCACCCCAAGGACACCTAGGGGACAGCCAGGGCACCCCAGGGAAAGCCAGGGCACCCCAGCGACTCCAGGGCATCCCCAGGGACACCTAGGGGACAGCCAGGGACCCCCAGGGACACCTAATGGACAGCCAGGGCACCCCAGGGACAGCCAGGGCACCCCAGGGACACCGAGGGGACAGCCAGGGCACCCCCAGGGACACCGAGGGGACAGTCAGGGCACTCCGGGGACACCTAGGGGACAGCCAGAACACCCCAAGGACACCAGGGTACACCCAGGGACACCTAGGGGACAGCCAAGGCAACCCAAGGGACACCTAGGGGACAGGCAGGGCACCCCCAGGGACATCTAGGGGATAGCCAGGGCACATCCAGGGACACCTAAGGCACAGCCAGAGCACCCCAGGGAATGTCAGGGCACCCCCAGGGACACCAAGGGGACAGCCAGGGCACCTCCAGTGACACCTAGGGGACAGCCAGGGCACCCCCAGGGACACATAGGGGACAGCCAGGGCACGCCAAGGAGAGCCAGGGCACCCCCAGGGACATCTAAGGGACAGCCAGGGTACCCCAGGGACACCAAGGGGACAGCCAGGGCATCCCCGGGGACACCAAGGGGACAGCCAGGGCACCTCCAGGGACACCTATGAGACAGCCAGGGCACCCCCAGGGACACCAAGGGGACAGCCACGGCACCCCAGGGACACCTAGGGGACAGCCAGGGCACCCCCAGGGACACCTAGGGGATAGCCAGGGCACATCCAGGGACACCTAAGGCACAGCCAGAGCACCCCAGGGAATGTCAGGGCACCCCCAGGGACACCAAGGGGACCCAGGGCACCTCCAGTGACACCTAGGGGACAGCCAGGGCACCCCCAGGGACACATAGGGGACAGCCAGGGCACCCCAGGGACACCTAGGGGACAGCCTGGGCACCCCCAGGGACAGCAGGGGCACACCTAGGGCACCCCAGGGACACCCAGGGCACCCGCAGGGACACGAAGGGGACAGCCAGGGCACCCCCAGGGACACCTAGGGGACAGCCAGGGCACCCCCAGGGACACCTAGGGGACAGCCAGGGCACCTCCAGGGACAGCCAGAGCACCCCAGGGACAGCCAGGACACCCCCAGGGCCACCTAGGGGACAGCCAGGGTACCCCCATGGACCCCTAGGGGACAGCCTGGGCACCCCCAGGGACAGCCGGGGCACCCCCAGGGACACGTAGGGGACAGCCAGGGCACCCCCAGGGACACCTAGGGGACAGCCAGGGCACCCCAGGGACAGCTGGGGGACAGCCAGGGCCCTCCCAGGGACACCAGGGTACCCCCAGGGCCCCCCCAGGGACAGACAAGGCACCCCTAGGGACACCTATGGGACAGCCAGGCACCCCCAGGGACAGCCAGGGCAGCCCCAGGGACACCTACGGGACAGCCAGGGCACCCCAGGGACGCCTTGGGGACAGGAAGGCACCCCAAGGACACCTAGGGGACAGCCAGGGCACCCCAGGGACACCTAGGGGACAGCCAGGGCACCCTAGGGTCAGCCAGGGCTCCCCCAGGGACAACTAGGGGACAGCCAGGGAACCCCCAGGGACACCTAGGGGACAGTCAGGGCACTCCAGGGACACCTAGGGGACAGCCAGAGCACCCCAAGGACAGCCAGGGCACCCCCAGGGACACCTAGGGGACAGGCAGGGCACCCCCAGGGACACCTAGGG
>NW_027095263.1:0-27178 GCF_029207755.1 Chamaea fasciata | reverse complement strand
TAAATGTTTATTAATAAAGGAAGGGGTAAATAAAAGGAGGGAAATAAAAGGGTTAAAAAATAATGGGGGGAAAAGGGAAAAAATATAGTAAAAAAACAGTAAAAAGGGGTTAAAATATAGCAAAAAGAGTAAAAAAAGCAAAAAAGGAGTAAAGAAAGAGTAAAGAAAGAGTAAAGAGAGCGAAGAAAGAGTAAAGAGAGCGAAGAAAGAGCGAAAAAAGAGCGAAAAAGAGCGAAAAAGAGCGAAAAAGAGCGAAAAAGAGCGAAAAAGAGCGAAAAAGAGCGAAAAAGAGCGAAAAAGAGCGAAAAAGAGCGAAAAAGAGCGAAAAAGAGCGAAAAGAGCGAAAAAGAGCGAAAAAGAGCGAAAAAGAGCGAAAAAGAGCGAAAAAGGAGCGAAAAAGAGCGAAAAGAGCGAAAAAGAGCGAAAAAGAGCGAAAAAGAGCGAAAAAGAGCGAAAAAGGAGCGAAAAGAGCGAAAAAGAGAGAAAAAGAGAGAAAAAGAGAGAAAAAGAGAGGAAAGAGAGAAAAAGAGAGAAAAAGAGAGAAAAAGAGAGAAAAAGAGAGAAAAAGAGAGAAAAAAGAAGAGAAAAAGAGAGAAAAAGAAGAGAAAAGAAGAGAGAAAAAGAAGAGAGAAAAAAGAGAGAGGGAAAAGAGAGAAAAAGGAGTGAAAAAAGAGTTTAAAAAGAGTAAAAAAGGAGTAAAAAAAGAGCAAAAAAGAGTAAAAAAAGAGTAAAAAAAGAGTAAAAAAAGAGTAAAAAAAGAGTAAAAAAAGAGTAAAAAAAGAGTAAAAAAAAGAGTAAAAAAAGAGTAAAAAAAGAGTAAAAAAAGAGTAAAAAAAGAGTAAAAAAAGAGTAAAAAAAGAGTAAAAAAAGAGTAAAAAAGAGTAAAAAAAGAGCAAAAAAGATCAAAAAAAAAAGTAAAAAAAGAGTAAAAAAAAGAGTAAAAAAAGAGTAAAACCTTATCAAATGATACCTAAAGGAAACATAAGAAATAAAACGCAGTTACGGCACGAGCCAGGGAAACACACTAAATGAAACTCGGGCAGGATTTTCCCGTCGGGCAGCGAGCCGGACGTCCCCGAAGGGCCCAAAGGCCAGCCCCGAGGGGATTGAAACCCACAATAATTTGGATTATTTTGGACCAGAATCAGCCCTGAGCCCGGGAAACTGCGCCAGGAACGAGCTCAGCACACAAGGAACTCCCGCAGCAGCTTCAATCCCCTCTGAAAAACCCCAACAAAATCCAGAAAACAAACTAAAAAAAAAGAAAAAAAAAAGGGAAAAGGAAGGATTCAAACCTTCTGCGGTGAAGCCAAGGAAATGTTTGTTGTTGGGTTGTTTTTTTTTTATTTTCCCCTCAGGGAAATGTTGTTTTGTTTTTTTAAATTTAATTTTTAATTTCCCGCCCTCTGCATGAATTAATTCATTGCAATTAACACCAGCGCCTCTGATTTCAGCGGAACCCCGGATTATTTTTCTGGGGAATCGGGATTCAGAGCTTCGCCTGTGATTGCGAAATAACAAAAAAAAATACAGGGGAAAAAAAAAAAGAAAAAAAAGGGGATTTAAAGCAAAGAATTCCCCAAGGCTCGTTTATTTGGCGACCTTGGGGGGAGTTGTTTGCTCTGGAATTCACCTTCCCACCCAAGGCTGAAGCGGTTTTTTCCAGGAATTCTTTCAGCAGGAATCCTCCTGGAAAACCCAGGCAGCGCTGCAGAGTGGAAAAATTGGGACCATTTCACCAAAATTTGCATTGTTTTCACAAAAACTGGGGATTAATTTGTGAAAAATTTGCATTCTTGTGTGAAAGTTTGGTATTATTTTGTGAAAAATTTTGTGAAAAATTTGCATTATTGTGTGAAAAACTGGCATCATTTTGTGAAAATCTGGAATTATTTCACAAAAATTGGTGTCATTTTGTGAAAATTTGGTGTCATTTTGTGAAAATTTGGTGTCATTTTGTGAAAATTCGGCGCCATCGGTATAATTTAATTAAGTATTTATATTGTTTTGGTATTATTATTTTGTTTTCCCCACAAAATCGGTCTTATCCCCACACAAAATTGGTATTATTTTCACACACAAAAAAAAAAAAAAATAAGGGGGAAAAAAACCTGAATAAATCTTCCAAGCAGCAGCAAAATGAGCGAAAAAAATAAAACAGAATTATTCCGGGTTTCCTGCGGGTGTTTTTATTTTCTGGCAGCAAACCTGTCTGACCTGCACCAAGCCCAGGGCTGTGGGTTGGGAGTTTTTAATCTCCAAAATCCCAAGTTTGGACACACCAAAAATCACCTGCGGGATCACCTGGAGCCTGTTGAGCAAAGAAAAAAAAAAAGAAGGAAACACACACAGAAAAAAAAGAAAAAGGAAAAAGAAACCTCACCATCAACACACACAAAAAAGGAAAAAATATCCAAAAAGGCACGGGGAAAAAGGAAAAAAAATTCCATCGATACATACAAAAAAGGGGAGAAAATATCCGTAAATACACACGAAGGAAAGAAAAGTTCATCAATATACACAAAGAGGGGAAAATTTCCATAAAGATATACAAAAAAGGGAAAAAAATCCATAAATACAGAGAGAAAAAGGAAAAAAGTCCATCAATTTATATACAAAAGGGGGAAAAATCCATAGTTACAGAGAGAAAAAGGAAAAAAGTCCATCAATTAATATAAAAAGGGGGAAAAAATCCATAAATACAGAGAGAAAAAGGAAAAAAGTCCATCAATTTATATACAAAAGGGGGAAAAACCCATAAATACAGAGAGAAAAAGAAAAGTCCATCAATATATACAAAAAAGGAAAAAAAAATCCATAAATACAGAGAGAAAAAGGAAAAAAAGTCCATCAATTTATATAAAAAATGGGAAAAATCACCATAAACACACACAAAAGAAGGGAGAAAAAGTCCATTAACAAAAAAATAATAAAAGTAACGATAAAATATTTAAAAATAATAAATAAAAAAATAATAAATAATAATGAAACCCCACAGTTGTGACCCGTCCAGGCCCGCACAGGAATTTCCACCATTTTCCGTCTGGCTTTGAGCCCCCGAACCCCAAAGGGAGCCAGGGAACTCCGGCCGTTCCTACATTTGTGGGATAAATTGGGAATTCAGGCCTGCTCCGGAAGGTTCGGGGCCAGAGCAGCGTCCAGCGCCTGCTGCGCCCCCGGATCTGCCCCTCGGCACAGAAATGTCACCTCGGCTCCTCTCCGGCTCGAAAGCAGCGGGTTGAAATAAAGCAGACCAAAAAACCGTCGCGTTTGGGATCTGGGGTCCGGCTGAGAACGGTTAGGGTCGGGGGAAGAGGAGCACAGAGGGCGGAGGGGACGGGGACACGGGGACACGGGGACACGGGGACACGGGGACACGGGGACACGGGGACACGGGGACACGGGGATGGGGACACGGGGACACGGGGATACGGGGACGGGGACACGGGGACGGGGACACGGGGACAGGGACACGGGGATACGGGGACACTGGGACAGGCTGGAAAGGGACACTGGGACAGGCTGGGACAGGGACACGGGGACAGGGACACGGGGACACTGGGACAGGGACACTGGGACAGGCTGGGACAGGGACACGGGGACAGGCTGGGAATGGACATTGGGACAGGCAGAGACAGGGACACGGGGACACTGGGACAGGGACACGGGGACACTGGGACAGGCTGGAAATGGACATTGGGACAGGCAGGGACAGGGACACAGGGACAGGGACGCGGGGACACTGGGACAGGCTGGAAATGGACATTGGGACAGGCAGGGACAGGGACACGGGGACAGGGACACTGGGACAGGGACACGGGGACAGGGACAGGCTGGAAATGGACATTGGGACAGGCTGGGACAGGGACACGGGGACACTGGGACAGGCTGGGACAGGGACACGGGGACAGGGACACGGGGACACTGGGACAGGCTGGGACAGGGACATTGGGACAGGGACACAGGGACAGGGACGCGGGGACACTGGGACAGGCTGGAAAGGGACACTGGGACAGGCTGGGACAGGGACACGGGGACAGGCTGGGGACACTGGGACAGGTTGGGAAGGTGGCAGGGAAAGGAAAAGGGACACTGGCACAGGGACACGGGGATAGGGACACTGGGACAGACTGGGAAGGGACACTGGGACAGGTTGGGAAGGGACATGGGGACAGGGACACTGGGACAGACCGGGAAAGGTGGCAGGGCAGGGAGAGGGGATGGTAAGGTGGGAGCAGGGCAGGTCGGGGCCGGGAAAAGGCTGGAAAACCAGGGGCTGGAAAGGCAGGGAAAACTGGCTGGGAAACAGGGAGAGCAGGGAGGTAAAGCACGCAGGGAAGAGAAGCAGGGAAGAAGGCAGGGAAAATAAACAGGGGGGAAAAGCAGGGAAAACGAGCAGGGAAAAGGATCAGGGGAAAATAAATAGGAGGAAAAAGCAGGGAAAAGGAGCGGGGAGGGCAGCCTGAGGCAGCCCGGGCCGGGCCTCCCCCGCGGCGCCGCAGCCCGGGGCCAGCCCAGCCAAGGCCGGCCCCGCTCCCCCTCAGCCCAGCCCGGCCCCGGCCGCTCCCCCGCGGCGGCCGCCACACCGGGAGCCGCGCCAGAGCCCCGCGGGCCCGGCCGGCACGGCGCGACCCCGCCAATGTCACCCGCAGCCTCACGCCGCCGCCCTGCGCGCCGCTCTCCGGGCCTGGGGAGCCGGGCCGGGGCGTTGTGGCGGCCCCAGCGCCCGCGGCGAGGCCGCTCCGGGCCGGTCCCGCACTCACCGGCTCCGCTGCGCGTCCGCCCCGGGCCGCGTCCGCCGCCGCCGCCGCCAGGCCGCCCCCGCTGCGCCGCGCCGGGCGGGGCCCGGCAGGGCCGTGAGGGGGGATTGGCTGCGCGCCGAGGATTGACAGGGAAGGTGGCCAATGGGGCGAGGGAGGGGCGGGGGAAAGGAGAGGGGCGGGGCGCGCTGGGTGAGGGGACGGAGAGCGGCGGGGCCGCGGGGACCGAGCGGGGGGATCGACCGGGGACACCGAACGGCCGGAGCGGGGAGACCCAACAGCCCCATCGGGACACCGAACAGCCCCACCGGAGCCTGAACTGCCCTGCTGGGAGCCCAAACAGCCCCACCGGGGATCCAGAACAGCCCCGACCGGAGGAGCCTGAACCACCCCACCGGGAGCCCCAACAGTCCCGACCGGAGCCTGAACAGCCCGACCGGGAGCCCAAACAGCCCCACCGGAGCCTGAACAGCCCGACCGGGAGCCCAAACAGCCCCACCGGAGCCCTGGCAAGTGCCCGGCTCGAGGAGCGACAATCCCACCCGGTTCAACCCTGCAGCGCCGGTGCGGGGCCCGGGGATCCCACCCGATCACACCGGGGATCCCAGCCCGGGGATCCCGCCCGGACCCCGCGGGCCCTCAGGGCTCGAAGTCCGGGCACTGGAGGTGGAAGGGAATTAAACCCCGCGGGGAAAGGCCTGTTTGATTCTCCCGCAGCCTTTGGTGCTGCTTCACCGCCATCCCAAACCCGCCAGAAAGGCAAAGCTTGGGAGCCACAACAATCCAGTTCTCCCCAAAAAGTCGTTCTGCGTCTTTTTCACCATCTCCTGTGCACTTTGCCGTGAAGGAGCAGGGCTTTTTCACCCACCCCGGGGGCAGAGCAGGGCACAAACCCCTCCAGCTCTTCCCAGCGCAGGCAGAGAGGGGCCAGGCAACCTCTCCTCCTCCTCTTCCTCCTCCTCCACGGGGGTGGGAAGCTCTGAAGAACACGCTGACCTTTGCAATCTGCTGCAGGAGGTTTTACTCACAAACAGGCTTTTCTCACCACCTTGCTTTTCCTGCTACGAAAAAAATACCAACCCAAAAAAATAAAAGGCTCCACAAAAGAGCCAACCAAGCCTGGAAGGTTTGTATGTTTTATAAGGTCACCATTTCTACAGAGAATTATCACATTAAAAACATCCACTCACAAAAACAGCGGCAGCGCAGGAGGGGAAGGCTCAGCACCAGAGCAGGGCTGCCACAAAAGCCTTGAGCTGAGACTTCAGAGCCTTTCTGGGGGCCTGCCTTGCCCACAGATCCGTTCAGTCCACGAGGTTCTTGGCCTCTTCACTGCAATCAGAGAGTTCCTGGATCCAGGGAAATCCCAAGAGGTGACAAAGGCTGGGATTCCCAGTGCTTCCTTCCAGCTCGGCCCCATGTTGGAATTCCCAGCCCACCCTGCCAGTCCCTGCCCTGCTCCTCTCGCTGAGGGACAACGTGAACTTCCCTCCTGGATGCCCAAAGGTTCCTTTTGGATATCATCCCAAATCCTCACTTCGTTTCGTTGTTTTTGTTTCGTTTGTTACGCCGGCGGAAAAAAACATCCCAACCAAAGCAGCGACACGAGAGTGGGGTGAGCAGTAAAAGAACAGGGCAAGGGGGACAGGAGGGAGCACACTGACAAATGCTGGGAGATTCCTCCTCATCCAGCCCCTGAGCAAGGGGATAAATGGGAACTCCGGGCAGCAGAGAGCAGCTCCTGCTGGGATGGGAGCAGCAGGAACAGCCCCACGGGGACGCCAGCGGGGAGCAGATCATCCTCAGCCGTGAGATGACCCAGGGAACGATCACTACACACACAGTTGGTTTTGCAGCCTGTGAATGCACGAAAGCCATTTCCAGCTGTAGCTCCCGAGGAATGAAGAAGAAGAAGAAGAAAATCCCCTGCAGCCTCCCAAGCCCAGGTTTGCTTCGGATATTCCAGAACGATCCACGAGCCAGCCGCTCTTCCCACGGGATTCCAGGGGCGGAGACGCCTCGGATCTTCCTTTTCTCGGCGGTTTTCACTGAGCCAGGCTGCCCTTCTGGCCTGTCCACAGCTCCCTGAGCTCCACCTTGCAGCCCAGGTCCCTGAGGGCGGCCCTGGCCACGTCGTCGCAGTCCCTGTGGGCCGCCCGGGCCTCGGTGATCAGGTTCTCGGCGCCCATCTCCAGGATGGGCCGGGAGAAATCCCGGCTGCGCGACACCAGGTTCCGGATCAGCATGCACGCCTGTTTCTGGGGACAGCACCGGGGTCACGGGGCTTGCAGGGAACCTGGGGGGGTCAGGGGGGTTTGAGGGAACCGCAGGGGTCACGGGGGTTTGTAGGGAAGCCCAGGGGTCACAGGATTTTGTAGGGAAGCACACGGATCTGGAAGGAAGGACGGGGTTCAGGGGGTTTGGAGGGAACCACAGGGATCAGGGGGTTTGGCAGGGAAGCACAGGGATCTTGAGGGAAGGACAGGGGTCAGGGGGGTTTGGAGAGAACCAGAGGGGTCAGGGGGATTTGAGGGAAGCAGAGGGGTCAGGGGATTTTCAAGGAAGCCCAGGGGTCAGAGGATTTTGTAGGAAGCACAGGGATCTTGAGGGAAGCAGACGGGTCAGGGGGGTTTGGAAGGAAGCATAAGGAGCAGTGGATTTTTGTACGGAAGCACAGGGGTCAGTGTATGAAACTAGGGGGTCAGAGGATTTTGGAGGGAAGCCCAGGGATCTTGAAGGAAGGACAGGAATCACAGGATTTTGGAGGGAAGCCCAGGGGTCAGGGGGATTTGGAGGGAAGCATAGGAGTCAGGGTAGGGAAGTAGGGATCAGTGGGTTTTGTAGGGAAGCCCAGGGCTCGGTGGATTTTCAGGGAAGCCCAGGGATCACTGGATTTTATGGAAACCCAGGGGTCAGTGGGTTTTGTAGGGAAGCCCAGGGCTCAGTGGATTCTCAGGGAAGCCAAGCCATGGAAGGTTTTGGCACACCCCAAGCACATCAGCTAAAGAGCATTTTCTAAAAAAACCCAAATGTGAGATGCTACAGGGACCAACCATTTCCTGGAAGAATAAAATCCATGGATGTAATTCCCCGGTGAAGTTTAGACAACCAGAGCTCTGTGCAAATCCAGCCAGGCATTACCAATTGACTTTTAAATAACACTAAAAACTCTCCAGTGCATCAGCCCCACCTTCCCACCCTATTCCAGGCACTTAAACCACTCCTTCAGGAAATATTTCCTATTGTTTTTTTAACACTGTGGAAAGCACAAAAATGGACAGAGATCCTGCAGAAACCTGCAGGAAAAACCAGAGGCAATGCAGGTGGTTTATTTGACTCTGGAGAATGGATGGCACAGGCTGGGTTTGGAAAGGGAATGCCTGGAAGATGAGATTGGCATTCCAGAGTTTTAAGAACCTGCATCCAGGTGGATTTAAAACCTACAATAAATTTTGGTCTGAGCAGATCAGGGTGACAAACACAGAGGGGCTGCACTGAGTCACTGCGTTCTCAACACCTTTATAACCTATCAGAATTTGATGAAAAAAAGTGGGAAAAAATCCAAAAAAACCCCCAGAATAACAGCATTCAGGTGTGGATTGAAAACCCAAATTGAGCTTTGCTCTGCGCAGATCAGGGTGACAAACACAGGCAGTGCAGGTGGTTTATCTGACTCCGGAGAATGGATGGCACAGGCTGGGTTTGGAGAAAGCCCGTCTCCATTCTGCTCTTCCCAGGAGGAAAGGGAATGCCTGGAAGAGGAGTGTGGCATTCCAGAGTTTTAACAACCTGCATTCAGGTGTGGATTCAAAACCCAAATTTTGTTTTGGACTGAGCAGCTCAGGGTGACAAACACAGAGGAGCTGCACTGAGCCGCTGCTTGCCAACGCCTCCAAAACCTACCAGAATTTGATGAAAAAAAAACGGGGAAAAAAACCCCAAAACACCAAAATAACAGAGCCCGAAGCTGTCAGACAGAGTGAGGGACGTACCTGCACAGCCACCTCCCGGGGGTGAGCCTTCATGGCCTGCAGAGCCGCCAGGGCCCCGCCGCCCTCCATGATGACGCCGCAGTTCTCGGGCTTGCGCAGGGCCAGCACGCACAGGGCGGCGCAGCCCTGCTCACAGATCTGCAACACACAGGCCAGCACCTCACTGCCTGCCACGCCTGGCCTCCAGGCAAAGGAAAGGGGGGTGCTCTTTCCTTTCAGGGCTGGTTTGGGGGGTTTGGGTTGGGTGTTTCGAGGGGTTTATCCCATCGTGGAGTCCCGCTGCTCTGGCGCGTAAATCAAGGGGAGGGTTGGAATAAAGATCTTAGAAAGTATTTCCAACCTGTATGATTTTGTGTTTTGGCATGCCAGAGGTGTAAAAATGATCTTAGAGGTATTTCCAACCTTTATGATTTTGTGTTTTGGCCTGGCAGAGGTGCAAAAATGATCTTAGAGGTATTTCCAACCTTTATGATTCTGTGTTTTGGTCGTGGTGTAAAAACAGCATCAACACACCACCCATCTGATCCAGGAATTAAAAAAAAAAAAAAAATGAAATGGTGGGAAAAAAAACCCCCTAAATCCACACAAATATTGGCTCTGCAACGGAGCATTTGAAGTTTATCACATAAAGACAAACCCTGCAGCTCCAGGTGAGCCCCGTGCCCACCCCAGAGGGAATCCCCAGGGAATTCCACCCCCAGGAAGGTACCTGAGGGTTTCCCAGGTGCTGGCTGATGGCCAGCACGATCAGCTCGGTGGCCCCGGCGTCCACGAGCGCGTCCTTGACGTCGTCGTTGCCGGCCACGGCGCGGATGGCGCCCAGCACCTGCCTCACCACGTCCTGCCCCGGGGGGGAAAAACACCCAGCACGGGTGAAATCCAGAGCTCCAACTGCACCACGGATGTGGCTGAGTAACTTCAGCCGTCCCCTGTAAGCCGTTCCCTGCGCTTTTTTTAAATTATTAAAGCTATTGCTTAAAATTTACCAAAAAAAAGCGAACTCTGGTTTTCACACCTACAAACAATTCCCAGGCAATTCCCAAGCAAAGCCCAAGCAATTCCCAAGGAATTGCCAAGGAATTCCCAAGGAATTTCCAGGCAATTCCCAAAGCAATTCCCAAAGCCTTCCAAGCAACTCCCAAAGCAATTCCCAGGCAATTCCCAAGCAAAGCCCAAGCAATTCCCAAGGAATTTCCAGGCAATTCCCAAAGCCTTCCAAGCAACTCCCAAAGCAATTCCCAGGGAATCCCCAGCGCTCACCGGGTGCTCCATGCAGTCAGCCAGCAGGGTCACCATGAAATCCAACCCCCCCAGGTCCACGATCTCCTGGCAGAACTCGTTCCTGACGGACAGGCGGGACAGCGTGGCACAGAGCTCGCTGAGGACCCCCGAGTTATCCCTGAAGGCTGCAGAGGGGAGAGAGAGGGAGTAATTAATTACTGCAGAATTCATTAGGGTAGCCTGCTTGGGGTTAACTCAACAGGAAAAAAATTAAATATGAAACTAAATAGGAATTTTTAAAGAGGAAATTAAATAGGAATCAGTGTGTTTTATGTATTAAAACAGCAGAGGTGACACCAGCTCACTCTGTTCCTAGCCAGAGTCTTCTCTGGGCAAGAAGCACCTCAGGCCCCTAAGGCTGTAAAATCCTTCCTAAATACAGTGAAAAACTCTATTTAGCTGCTCCACGGGTGATCAGCAGCACCTCGGTGGCACTTTTTGGCTCCCTCAGGGCAGATTTCACGGATAGAATTAAACCCCACGGGAGTGACAAACTCCTGGGTTTCATCGATAAATGGGAGTGACAAATTCCTGGGTTCCATGGATAGAATTAAACCCCATTGGGGGCGACAAATTCCTGGATCGCCTCCAAGGAGCTTCAAGTTACCAATGACAATGAGAGAAGAAACCCCAGGTGAATTCACCAACACCCCCAGGGGCTCATTTCACCTTTTGCAGCCTCGATGAGGACTCTCAGCCCGTCGTTCTCCAGCACAATCATCTTGGCGTGGTCGTGGGCGTGCCCGAAGGGCACACGGATGTCATCGTCAAAAGTCATGACCCTGAGCGCCGAGGCCGCCGTTTTCACCACCTCAGCGCTGCCCCCGTGCTGGACGATGGCCCCGGTGAGCAGAGGGAGGATCCCAGCCTTGACAAAGTCCTGCCTGTTCCGCTCGTGTTTGAGGCAGGCGTGGCGCACGCAGCGGATCCCGGCCAGCGTCATCTCGGCGTCCTCCCGCCTCTCCCGCAGGCTCTGCAGCACCAGCTCCTGCCCGGCGGCCTCCAGCAGGTCTGGCTGCCCGTCCAGCAGGGCAGAGAGCGTGGAGAAGGCCTGGAGCAGTAAATCCCTGTCTCCTGCAGCCAGCTGGCAGGCCGAGAACACCACGGGGTAGGCGCCGTTCTGGCCGGCCAGGTAGCGGAAGGCGAGCTGCTCCTTGCACTGGGCTGAGAAGGTGGAGAGGTGCTCGGGCAGCTCGGCCATGTCTGCCTCTGCCACGGCTCTGCCCAGGGAATCCAGGGTCTGTGGGACACACCTGGGGTTAGTTTTGCACCTGAACCATGCAGGAATCTGGTTTTTTTCAAGTTAAAAATCAGTTTGGTGTTACAGGAGCGAGCTGCTCCTTGCACTGAGCAGAGAAGGTGGAGAGGTGCTCGGGCAGCTCGGCCACATCTGGCTCTGCCCAGGGAATCCAGGGTCTGTGGGACACACCAGGGGTTAGTTCTGCACCTGAACCGTGCAGGAATCTGTTTATTTTTAAGCTGAAAACGAGCAGTCTGTTTATTTTTAAGCTGAAAATCAGTTTGGTGTTATGGGAGCAATGGTTGTGCTCCGTGCACAGAACCCCTGGAGGGCCATTGTCCCTGTGTCACCCCTGTCACACCTGCACTGGGCACCAGTCTGAGCAGCACCAGCTGAACTGGGTCCAACCAGCACATCCCAGCTCTGGGAGTGTCCCACAGCCACGCTGGAGCAACCTGGGGTGAGTGGAACCGATCCTTGTCCCCAACCCGGAGCGCTGAGTGTCACACCCTGTCACTCCTTGGGATGGAGACCCCAAACCTCCCTGGGCAGCCTTTTCCACCTTTTCCATGAGGAAAATCCCTCCTGAGCCTCCCGTCCTGCCCCTGGCAGCAGAGCCCCAGCCTCGCTCACCCAAACCCTCCCCTGCAAAACAAATTCCTCTCTGAATTTTTTTTGTGTTTGCAGAATGAACGGGATTAAGTGCTTGAAGAGCTCCCAGGGAAATGGGGCAGAGGCAGAAGTTGGCCTAGTACTGATATTATTATATAACCCTGATCCTGAACATCAATTGGTGCTCCTACCAGCAGGATCTGGTGTTTTTGTCTCTGCCCGTTCTCAGAGGCCGGAGGTCGCACAGCTTTCACGATATTGCTCAGGTCCACGCCTAAAAGGGGAAATAAAACCGAGTTTAACACCGGTCCCAGGATGGTCAGAGTCAAACAAACAGTGTTAGCTCCAGCTCTAGGGAAAAGCTGCCAAGTTAAGCACAGAGAACAAAGATGAACTTGTGTAAAGATGCTGAAAAGTTCAACGCTGGCTGTAAGGTCAAATTCAGCCTGGAACAAAGCTGGATGCCAGCTGAAGGTGGGGGGAGAAAAGAAGGAATTTAATTTCTCTGACCAAATTTCACCCTCCAGCTTCCCCTCTAAGCAGTTCTGCAGTCATAATTAATCCACAAAACCAGGTCAGCATTAACGGTGTGTCTGTTCCACTTCACAAAGGCTCCTTCCCAACGCTGCAGGATCCCTTTAAACCTCCGGATGTGTGAAACCCCAGCTGCAAAACGCACACACACTACCTTGGGACTCGAACTGCTGCACGGCTTCTCTCACGGCCTCCTCCGGGTCCATCTCGAACTCGGTGATGTTCTCCTGCACGGCGTCATCGAACGTCTCCTGGGCGATCTGTTTGGAGCCCATTTTCCCGGGCTGGGACGGCTCCACCTCGGGGCCCTCGCTGTGGAAATGAACCGCTGCTGGTTTCGCTGCAAAAACCACCTAACGCCCACCAGGAACAAAGCAAGGCGCTTGTTCTTCCTCAGCACAGAAAGCTCAGAGCTCTGGATGAAAAATACACACAGGCCGGTTTTGTATTTAGTGAGGAAAACGCGGTAATGAAGAGGGATACGGAGATATTTCAGGGTTGAGATGGGGTTTTAGGACGGGTCACCGTGACAGGGCTCTGGCTGCAGCACGGCCCTCAGCCCGCCCTGCCCCGCTTCCCCCGGGCCTCGCAGCATCCCACACCCCCTCAGCACACTCCGCAGCTCCCAGCGAGGCGGAGAGGGCCCCGAAGGACGGCGGCGGTACCGGGAGAGCCCCGGGGCGCACCCACGGCCCCGCTCCCCTCACGACCCACCTGGGCTCCCACCGGCCGCCCCCGCCGGACAAAAGGCGAGGGCGGGCGGCCCCACTCGGCCGCCGTACTCCGGCCCCGCCCCCTCCGCGCATGCGCCGCCGCCCGAATTCGCGCCGCTCGCCCTCACGCCGAGCGAAATAGAGCGCGGGGCGCCGCAGCGCGCATGCGCACCGCTCCGGCGCCCGGCCGCTCCCACGCACGCCCGGTACGCGCAGCGTGGCCCGGGCGCGCCCGCAGGGGCGGCTGCTGCTCCCTTAGAACGGGAGGCCGCTCCCCTCGCACCCGCCCCGCTTACCGGCAGCGCGCCCGCACCGTTAGTACCGCCCCGCGCCCGCACCGCCCGCAGAGGGGATGAGGCGGCTCCGCGCGGCGCAAGCGCGGCGGGGCCCGGGGGCGCGGTTAACGGATGAGGGGGCGTGCCCAGTGTGAGGGCGGGGTGTGATTAGACCGATGTGGGGCGTGGCCTAAAAGGGGGGCGTGACCACCCGCGGTCTCCGCGAGGCCCGGGAGCGGCGGGAGGGGTGTGGCCATTCGCGGGAGGAGGCGTGGTTACCGGCAAAAAGGAGGCGTGACCACCCGCGGTCTCGGTGAGGCCCGGGAGCGACGGGAGGGGCGTGGCCTAAGGGGGCGTGACCACCCGCGGTCTCGGTGAGGCCCAGGAGTGGTCGGAGGGGGCGTGGTTACCGGCAGCAAGGGGGGCGTGTCCAACGGCAGGCCCCGGTGTGGCGGGTGGCGGCGGGAGGGGGCGTGTCCATTCGCGGGAGGAGGCGTGGTTACCGGCGAAAAGGGGGCGTATCCAGCGGCAGGCCCCGGTGTGGCGGGAGGAGGCGGCGGCGGCGGCGGCACCGGCACCGGGGCCGCCTCAGCGAAGGCGGACCGGGCTCGGGCTCTTCTCCCGGCTCCTCCTCCCGGTTCTACGCGAGGGGGGGGAAACGTGAATCTCCCTCCCCTCAGGCCGCGGCGGGACCCCGGGCCCGCGTCAGGCCGTGCCGGGGGCGCCGTGAGGGGAAGAAGGGAAGATGGCATCCCGCAGGATCACCCGGGAGACGTTCGAGGCCGTGGTGCAGGACAAAGTTAAGCGGTTCCGCATGGAGCGGAGCGATGCCCTGGGGGACTCCATCCATCATTTCAAAGGTAAAGGGGGATGACGGAATCAGCACCGCCTGCCATTTGATTTCCCTGCTGCTGGTGTTTTTCCACATCCGTTTTTGGTTTTTTTTAATTATTATTTTTATTTTTTTTTAAATGGAAGAACAGCTGGAGGAAGGACTGACGGCGTAATGAGGGAGGGTGGGGGGAGAAGAGAGAAAAAAAAAAAAAAGGGAATTCAGACAAAGGAATTGTGTTCGGTGGGTCCGATTTCAGCCAGGTCTCCCAGGGATGCTGCTGATGGCTGATAAGTTAAATGAAATAAATGCAGGAGTGTGCTGGCAGCCTTGGGGGCTTTGTGGTTGGTGTTATTTTTTGGGGGGGGAGGAAAAAAAAAAAGCTCAAAGCAGGGCGCTGACCTCACGGAAGTGACTCCAAACGTGGTCCCCGAAATTATTTTACCTCCTAAATTTGAGATCTAAAATGTCCAGCAAGAGGCTTTGGATTGCGTTCGCAGGGATGGAGAGCTTTAAAATGAAATCTGTTCTTTTTTTGGGGGGTATGTGGGAGCCCTGAAGAAATCATTTATATGAAACATTTCCGTTTTTTTCCCCAAGTATTCTTCGCTTTCTGAATTGAACTTCGGGGATTGGGGAGCGAGGGTAATGAGAAAAAAATTAGAATTTCCTCCAAGGCTGGGAGAATTGGGGTTGAGTTTGGAGAAGACACGAGTTTGTGTGGAATTCCTCCTGGGAATCCTGCTCCGGGTGACGAGGTGGGGATGGCCCGAAGCTTGGAGGTCTTGGACAGTGTTAATTCTGGCAAAGCTGGAAACTCAGGGGTTGGATGGTCTTTATGCCTCAGGGGCTCCAGGAGAAGATCAGGACTTGGGAAAGGGAGGAGCCGAGAAAAAATTGATTTGGGGGAGAACTTCAGGTTCTGTGGAAGATCCAGACTTGGGAAAAGGAGGAGCAAAAAATTGATTTAGGGGAGAACTTGTAGAAGATCAAGACTTGAGAAAGGGAGGAACCAAGAAAAACTTGATTTAGGGGAGATCTTGAGCTTCTATGGAGGACCAAGGTGTGGGAAAACGAGAAGCAGAAATTTAATTTACGGGAGAATTTGAGCTTCTGTAGAAGATCCAGACTTGAGAAAGGGATGAGCAAAGAAAAATTTGGTTTAGGGGAGATCTTGAACTTCTGTGGAAGACCAAGACTTGAGAAAGGGAGGAGCAAAGATTTGGTTTAGGGGAGATCTTGAGCTCCTCAGTGTCTGTAGGGACTGGAACATGGGCATGGGAACATCCCCGAGTCACCCACGTGGGTTTCCATCAGAAATTCGGACGTTTCGACCCTTTTTGAACCTCGGGAATGTTCTTTTCTTTTCCCCCCAGCTCACTCCAGGCCTCCGCCCCGGCCCCGCTACCACGACGGGAGGTTCCCTCACGCCAACTCCCAGCACCAGGACTGGAGCCAGGAGCCCAGGGAGGATTATCCCGGGGAAAATTACCCCAGGGAGGATTACCCTGGGGAAAACTACCCCGGGGAAAACTTCCCTGGCCCGTCCTACAGACCCGCCAGCCCCTTGCTGCGGAAGGAGAATTATTTCCACGGACACTTCGCCCGCCGGGAGCGGGAATTCGGCCGGGATTTCGGGCGCCCCGCTCCCCAAAACAGGGAATTCGGGCGTGGGGCTGGCCCAGGCAGGGAATACGGGCACCACCCCGCTCCTCCCAGCCGGGAATACGGACAGCAGAGCCGGGAATACGGGCGGGATTACGGCCACGAGCAGGATTACGGCCCCACCCAGGATTGCTGGGAGTCCCACGAGCCCGAGTTCGGCTCCTCGGATGTTCTGGGGGATTTCAGGTCTCCTGGGCTGATGGAGGAGGAGTACGGAGGGGTGGAAAACCAGGAGTACGAGGGGGAGTTCGGGGACGGCGAGTTCCGGCCGCCGCTGCGCCGGGGAGGAGGAGGAGGAGTGGGCAGGGGGAGAGTGCTGAGGGGAAAACGCCTCGCCAGGGGCGTGCTGGCGAAACCCAAAGCCTTCAAAGGAGACCTCAAGAGCCCCCTGAAGAAGTGGAACGTGAAGAAGCCGCAGCCAGGCCTGGATCCCAAAGCTCTGGACCAACCTTTGGAAATCGCCAGCCAGAGGCCGGTGCCCCTCCAGCAGCAGCAGCAGCAGCAACGCCCCAAGCTGCCCCCGCACCCCCTGGCAGCGCAGAGAGCCGTGCTGAGGCTGCCCAAACCCGCCCAGGCCTTCAGGAACCTCAGCTTCGACCTGGTGGACAAGTCGGACATCTTCTCCACCTTCGGCGTGGAGATCATCAAGTGGGCCGGCTTCCACGCCATCAAGGACGACGCCGAGTTCTCCAGGCTCTTCGGGGCCCTCTTCGAGCTGGAGACCGAGACCTGCGCCAAGATGTTGGCCTCCTTCAAGTGCTCCCTGAGGCCGGAGCACAGGGACTACTGCTTCTTCACCATCAAGAGCCTCCAGCACGCCGCCCTCAAGACGCCCAAGGTGGACAACGAGTTCCTGAACATGCTGCTGGACAAAGGGGCGGTGAAAACCAAGAACTGCTTCTTCGAGATCATCAAACCTTTCGACAAATACATCATGAGGCTGCAGGACAGGCTGCTCAAGGGGGTGACCCCCCTGCTGATGGCCTGCAACGCCTACGAGCTGAGCCTCAAGACCAACGGCTTCGGCGACCCGCGGGAGATGGCCGGCGCCTTCGAGACCACCGTGTCCCTCTGCAGGAAATCCCTGGCCCTGCTGGGTCAGACTTTTGCCCTGGCCTCGGTTTTCAGGCAGGAGAAGATCCTGGAGGCCGTGGGGCTGCAGGAGATGGCGCCGGCGCCCACGGCCTTCCCGAATTTCGACGATTCCACCCTGTTTGGGAGGGAGTACATCGAGAATCTGAAGGCGTGGCTGGAGAGGAGCGGGTACCCCATCCAGATGAAGAGGGCGGAGGGGGAACCCGCGGAGCAGCTCAAAGAAACCGCCCCTGAAGGCAAAGGTGACGGGAGTGAGGTGACGGGAGAGGCTTGGCGGGGCGTGACCGGGGTTTGCGGGGTCCTCGGGGCAGGAATTCCTCACCCTGGGAGCTCCAGGGGGATCCAAACCACGGCTGGGGCAGGGAGGGAATTCCAGGGAAATCCCACTTAGTGCTGGAGCAGGGAGGGAATTCCAGGGAAATCCAAACCAGGGCTGGGGCAGGGAGGGAATTCCAGGGAAATCCCAGTCATTGCTGGACCGAGGAGAGACTTGCAGGGGAATCCCAGTCAGAACTGGAGCAGGGAGAGAATTCCTGGGGAATCCAAATCTGGGTTGGGGCAGGGAGGGAATTCCAGGTGAATCCCAGTCAGGGCTGGAACAGGGAGGGAATTCCAGGGGAATCCAAACCAGGGTTGGGACAGAGAAGGAATTCCAGGTGAATCCCAGTCAGGGCTGGAACAGGGAGAGAATTCCAGGGGAATCCAAACCAGGGTTAGGACAGAGAAGGAATTCCAGGGAAATCCAAATCAGATCTGGGACATTTAGGGAATTCCAGGTAAATCCCAGTCAGGGCTGGGACAGAGGAGGAATTCCAGATAAATCCCACGCAGGGTTGGAACAGGGAGGGAATTCCAAGTGAATCCAAATCAAGGTTGGGACAGAGAAGGAATTCCAGGGCAACACCAAATACAGATTGTGTGAAAATACACACACACACAAAAAAAAAAATTTAATACATTTTTTTCGTGAAAATACACAAAAGAATTTAAAAAAAAATCCCAACATCTTACTATTATGAGACTAAAGCAACGAGTGGGGTTGGGTTTTTTATTTTTATTTTTATTTTTATTTTTATTTTTATTTTTATTTTTATTTTTATTTTTATTTTTATTTTTATTTTTATTTCTATTTTTATTTTTATTTTTATTTTTCTTTCTCCCCGCAGCCCCTCAACGAGCCGACAGGAAAGTGGTGGACACGATCGAGCAGCTGGTGACCAGCATCGTGTCAGGAACTTTGTCCGCCAAAGACAGGAAGAACTGCCCCGAATATTGGTGGGTGTGTGTGGGGGGCGGAAATAGTCGGGGTGAATTCAATTAAAAGCTTCAGCTTATCACTCAGTGGGACAGATCAGAGCTTGATGTATATTTAATCAGCTTTTTGGGGGTTTTTTTGTGGTTTTTTGAGTGGTTTTTTGTTGTTTTTTTTAGGTGGGGAGGATGTTTTCCTGGAGCTCGTTATCCCTAGAAAACCATGCTGGTTGTTTTTTTGTCGTTGCTTTTGATGTGCCAATAATTCCTCTTTTGTCAGTTTCAAAGGAATTTGCGTTTTAGGAGCGGAAAATTCAGGTGCTGGAGACACCCAGGGTTTAGAATTCCGGGGAAAAAATGTTGGGAAAAAGGGGGAGACGAGACGTTTTCAGGTGTGGGAGGTGATTAATTACCCAAATCACTCCATTATTTATTTCCTTGGCACCTTCTCCTTGCTGGTTGTTGCTCCCAGAAATTCTGTGTATTCTCAGCCTCGTGTTAAACACCTGGGAAAAACAAACAAACAAACAGAAATCTCAAATAAATAGACAAAAACCCAAAAACACAGACAAAAAAAACCCCAAACAAACAAAACTAAACCCCCCCCAAAACACAAAAAAACAAACCAAAAAAACCCAAAACAAAGAAATTAAAGCCCCCCCAAAAAACCCCACCAAAAAACCCCACAAAAACAAACAAAAACCCCCAAACCCCCCAACCACAAAAACAAACAGAAAATCCCCCAAAACACACCTAAAAACCAAGTTAAAAAACCCAAACGAAACCCCCAAAAATACAAACAAGCAAAAAACCAAAACCCACCAAAAAATCCTCAAAAAATCAAACAAAATCCCCCAAAAAACCAAAAGAAACAAACCCCAAAACCCACTAAAGGGCAGAGCCAAAAATACAAAAAAAACAACAAAAAAAACCCTACCAAAAAAAACCCAAAACAAAAACCTCCAAAACCACAAAAACAATCAAACAAAACCCCAAATCCCCCAAAACCACAAAAAACACGCTTTAAAAAATGAAGATTTCCATTAAAAATGAAGATTTCCAGCTGATTTCCCCTTTACTTCCTGTATTTCCCCAGAATTTCCGCCTGATTTTTCCTTCTGTCTTTTCCCAGGTTTTCCTGCTGATTTTGCCTTTCTTTTCTAGAACTTCCCAGGATCTCCAGCTGAATTTACCTTTATTTTCTGTATTTCCCCAGAATTTCCAGCTGATTTCCCAGGATTTCCGGCTGATCTTTCCTTTCTTTTCTATAATTTTCCCCAGGATTTCCAGATTATCTTTCCTTGCTGTGTTTTCCCCAGGATTTTCAGCTGATTTTTTCCTTTCTTTTCCTGTATTTCCCCAGGATTTCCATCTGATTTTTCCCTTTATCTTCTCTATTTTTCCCCAGGATTTCTCTATTTTTCTCTATTTTCCCCAGGATTTCCATCCAATTTTCCCCTTATTTTCTCTATTTTCCCCAGGATTTCCATCTGATTTTTCCCTTTATCTTCTCTATTTTCCCCTTATTTTCTCTATTTTCCCCAGGATTTCCATCTGGTTTTCCCTTTATCTTCTCTATTTTTCCCCCGAATTTCTCTATTTTTCTTTATTTTCCCCAGGATTTCCATCTGATTTTTCCCTTTATTTTCTCTATTTTCCCCAGGATTTCCATCTGATTTTTCCCTTTACCTTCTCTATTTTTCCCAGAATTTCTCCATTTTTCTCTATTTTCCCCAGGATTTCCATCTGATTTTTCCTGTTATTTTTGCTATTTTCCCCAGGATTTCTCTATTTTTCTCTATTTTCCCCAGGATTTCCATCTGATTTTTCCCCTTATTTTTGCTATTTTCCCCAGGATTTCTCTATTTTCCCCAGGATTTCTCTATTTTTCTCTATTTTCCCCAGCATTTCTCTATTTCCCCCAGGATTTCTCTATTTTTCTCTATTTCCCCCAGGATTTCTCTATTTTTCTCTATTTTCCCCAGGATTTCTCTATTTTTCTCTATTTCCCCAGGATTTCCATCCGATTTTCCCCTTTATTTTCTCTATTTTCCCCAGGATTTCTCTATTTTTCTCTATTTCCCCCAGAATTTCCATCTGACTTTTTTCTCTCTTTTTCCAGGTTTTTATCGGACGAGGAGAGCCTGGAGTACAAATACTTCAAGCTGAAACTCTCGGAGGCGCAGAGGAGGAACCCCGAGGAGGCAGAAGCCGCCCCCGAGTCCCTCAGGGCCCTTCTCTACGCCAGGAGAGTGGCCAGCATCAAAAAAAGACTCTTTGGGAGGAACAAAAAACCCAAAATCCCCTTTTTTCCCCGCGCCGGCAGAGGCAGGAGGGCGAGGAGGACCACGAGCGGCGCCCAGGCTGTGCCCTCAGCCGGGGCGGAGAGAGGGAAAAAAGAGAAAAACCTCCCAGGTTTGAAGGGCTCCCAGCAAAAATCGGAATTGTTGGGGCAGGAGGTGTCACCTCTGGGTGTCACCTCTGTCCCCCAGGGTGGCAGCGGCGCCGAGGGGAAAGTGGAGCCCGAGGATTTATCAGCAGCAGAGGTTTCATCGGCTCTGGGGGCTCAGTTTGCTGATGGTGAGTCAGGGAGGGTTGAGGGTTTAAGTTGTGTCCAGAAAAAGAAAGAAATTAAATTTAATAAAAGAAAAAAAAATTGAAATTTTATCAAAAGAAAAAAAATGTTAAATTTTAAATTGTATCAAAAAAATTTTAAAATTTATTAAAAGAAAAAAATTTAAATTGTATCCAGAAAAAAATTAAATTTAAATTTTATAAAAAAAATTTTTAGTTGTATCCAGAAAAAAAGAATTAAATTTTAAATTGTATCCAGAAAAAAAATCCCCTGAACTTCTCCTCCAGTCCAATTTGGCAGCAGCAGCAGAGGTTTCATCGGCTCTGGGGGCTCAGTTTGCTGATGGTGAGTCAGGGAGGGTTGAGGGTTTAAGTTGTGTCCAGAAAAAGAAAGAAATTAAATTTAATAAAAGAAAAAAAAATTGAAATTTTAGCAAAAAAAAATTTTAAATTTTAAATTGTATCAAAAAAATTTTAAAATTTATTAAAAGAAAAAAATTTAAATTGTATCCAGACAAAAATTTTATAATTAAATTTTATCCAAAAAAATTTTTTAATTGTATCCACAAAAAGAAAATTAAATTTTTAAATTGTATCCAGAAAAAGAATCCCCTAAACTTCTCCCCCAGTCCAATTTATCAGCAGCAGAGGTTTCATCGGCTCTGGGGGCTCAGTTTGCTGATGGTGAGTCAGGGAGGGTTGAGGGTTTAAGTTGTGTCCAGAAAAAGAAAGAAATTAAATTTAATAAAAGAAAAAAAAATTGAAATTTTATCAAAAGAAAAAAAATGTTAAATTTTAAATTGTATCAAAAAAATTTTAAAATTTATTAAAAGAAAAAAATTTAAATTGTATCCAGAAAAAAATTAAATTTAAATTTTATAAAAAAAATTTTTAGTTGTATCCAGAAAAAAAGAATTAAATTTTAAATTGTATCCAGAAAAAAAATCCCCTGAACTTCTCCTCCAGTCCAATTTGGCAGCAGCAGCAGAGGTTTCATCGGCTCTGGGGGCTCAGTTTGCTGATGGTGAGTCAGGGAGGGTTGAGGGTTTAAGTTGTGTCCAGAAAAAGAAAGAAATTAAATTTAATAAAAGAAAAAAAAATTGAAATTTTAGCAAAAAAAAATTTTAAATTTTAAATTGTATCAAAAAAATTTTAAAATTTATTAAAAGAAAAAAATTTAAATTGTATCCAGACAAAAATTTTATAATTAAATTTTATCCAAAAAAATTTTTTAATTGTATCCACAAAAAGAAAATTAAATTTTTAAATTGTATCCAGACAAAGAATCCTCTAAACTTCTCCCCCAGTCCAATTTATCAGCAGCAGAGGTTTCATCGGCTCTGGGGGCTCAGTTTGCTGATGGTGAGTCGGGGAGGGTTGAGGGTTTAAGTTGTGTCCAGAAAAAGAAAGAAATTAAATTTAATAAAAGAAAAAAAAATTGAAATTTTATCAAAAGAAAAAAAATGTTAAATTTTAAATTGTATCAAAAAAATTTTAAAATTTATTAAAAGAAAAAAATTTAAATTGTATCCAGACAAAAATTTTATAATTAAATTTTATCCAAAAAAATTTTTTAATTGTATCCACAAAAAGAAAATTAAATTTTTAAATTGTATCCAGAAAAAGAATCCCCTAAACTTCTCCCCCAGTCCAATTTATCAGCAGCAGCAGAGGTTTCATCGGCTCTGGGGGCTCAGTTTGCTGATGGTGAGTCAAGGAGGGTTGAGGGTTTAAGTTGTGTCCAGAAAAAGAAAGAAATTAAATTTTATTAAAAGAAAAAAAAATTTGAAATTTAAATTTTATCAAAAAAAGAAGCTAAATTGTATCCAGAAACCAAAATTTTTAGTTTTAAATTTTATGCAAAAAAAAAAATTAAATTGTATCCAGACAACAAAATTTTTAATTTTAAATTTTGTTTTAAAAAGTTGTATACAGAAAAAAAAACCCCCCCCAAACCTAAACTCGTCCTGCAATCCCAATTTAGCAGCATCAGCACCTTTGGACTCTCAGTTTCTCGATGGTGAGTACAGGTTTGGGCTTGGATT
This sequence comes from Chamaea fasciata, assembly GCF_029207755.1. Classification (NCBI taxonomy): domain Eukaryota; kingdom Metazoa; phylum Chordata; class Aves; order Passeriformes; family Sylviidae; genus Chamaea; species Chamaea fasciata. The sequence goes on along the minus strand of NW_027095263.1, from coordinate 4,309 downwards.
TGGGTTTTTTCCCCAAAAAAAAGGCAAAAAAAAAAAAAAAAAGCCAAAAAAATCCGAACTTCTGCAATCCAAAAGAATTCCTGCTGGGAAACCCCAAATATAATTTCTTTTATTTTTTATTTTTTATTTTATATTTTATATTTTATGTATTATGTTTTATATTTTATATTTTATATTTTATATTTTATATTTTATATTTTATATTTATATTTTATATTTTATATTTTATATTTTATATATTATGTATTATGTTTTATATTTTATATTTTATATTTTATGATTTAGATTTTAGATTTTAGATTTTATGTGTGTGTTTTATATATATATGTAAAATATTTATATATTTAAAATGCATTTTATGTTTATATTTTATATATATTTATATAGTTTTTTAATATATATATTTTTAATTTTCTATTGATGAAGTGGATAAGTTTCCAGCTTCACTGACCTTTTCCAGCCTCTTTTCTGAACCTTTTTTCTCCCTCGCAGTGGACGCCAAAACCCTGGAGACTGCAGAGAAACTCGCCAAGTTCGTGGCTCAGGTGGGACCAGAGATTGAACAATTCAGCATCGACAACAGCGCTGACAACCCCGACCTCTGGTGAGCCCCAAATTCCCATTTTTCCCACCCATTTTTAATCTCGATTTTTTTTTTTGTGTGTGTGTTTAGGAACCGGGATTTTGAGGGGAAATTCTCCCCGGTGTCTCCGTTAATGGTGGTTAATGGATTGATGGTGATTCATTCTGAAATGTCTCAGGAAAAAAGTGAAATTATCTGGGGGTTTGGGTTAGGTTTCTGGAATTTTTGACCTTTTTTTTTTTCCCTGGATTTTTGGACCTGAATTTCCGTGGATTCTTGACCTTGTTTCCTCTGGAATTTTGACCTTATCTTCCTTGGATTTCTGGACTTAATTTCCCTGGATTTTTACCTTGTTTCTGTGGATTTTTGACCCGAATTTCCCTGGATTTTGGACCTTGTTTTCCTTGGATTATTTACCTCGGTTTCCCTGGATTATTGACCTTACTTCCTTGGATTTTTGACCTGAATTTCCCTGGATTTTTGCACCTAATTTCCCTGGATTTTTGACCTGAATTTCCCTGGATGTTTGCCCATATTCCCCTGGAATTTCAGACCTTATTTCCCTGGAATTTTGACCTCAATTTTCCGAGCTTTTTGACCTTATTTCTGTGGATTTTTCACTTTCTCTCCCCATGATTTTTTGACCTTACCTCCCCTGCATTTCTACCCACATCCCCCTTCCCCTTTTCCCCCCTCATTCCCCTCTCTCACTTCCCTTCACATATTTATCATTTCATTTATTATTTCATTTATTATTTCACATTTATTATCTCATTTCCCCGTTGTCCCTCCCCCCGCCCAGGTTCCTCCAGGACCAAACCAGCTCCGCCTTCAAATTCTACCGGATGAAAGTCCACGAGCTCTGCCCCAACATCACCTTCAACCCCGAGGCTGCAGAGCCCCCCAAACCCCCAGGGACAGCCCTGGGCTCTGAACATGAAGAAGAAGAAGACGAAGAAGAAGAAGAAGAGGAGGAAGAAGAAGAAGAGGAGGAAGAAGAAGAAGCTGAATTTGGAACCTCCCAACCGCCGGGAGACGATGATGACGACGAGGATGATGAGGAGGACGTGGCAGCAGGTAGAAGGGAGACAGACCTAGAGGAAGATTTGCTGTCCAGAGCAGGAGAGGAGGAGGAGGTGGCAGCAGGAGGAGGAGGAGGAGGAGGAGGAGAAGTGCAGCCCCAGAGCCCCTCTGATGGGGCTGTCCCAAACCTGTCGGCGCAGGCACCGCCCGCCCCGGCGCCCGGCGCGCCCTTCCCGCGGAAAAGGATCAGCAGCAAGTCCCTCAAAGTGGGCATGATCCCCGCCTCCAAAAGGGTCTGCCTCATCGAGGAGCCCAAAGGTGGGTGGGAAACAAAACCCTTCAGTGTTGTGCTGAAATAGAAGAGAATTTGGGCAAAAAATTCCGATTTTTTAGGTGTTTTCTGGCCGGCGATTGCTCAAAAAATGGCGTTTCTTCGTACGAAAATGAAATCTTTGTATGGCTGCAATGGGGAGGGATTTGCCTCACAGAGGAGCCCAAAGGCCAGTGGGCATCAAGATATTCCAGTTTTATGCTGAAATAAAGGGGAATTTGGGCAAAAATCCTGATTTTTTGGGGGGGATTTTCGTTGGTATAAAAACATCGCGTTTCTCAAATACAACATTCAGCAGCAAGTCCCTCAAAGCGGGGATGATCCTAAAGGGTCTGCCTCATCGAGGAGCCCAAAGGTGGGTGGGAAACAAAATAGTTCCTTTTTATATAGGAAAAAAAAACCAGATTTTGGGCAAAAATTCTGGGGTTTTCGGTGATTTTTTGACGACGATCGATAAAAGTCTCCGTTTTTTCTCGTACAAAAATTGGCTTTAAATCTTCATTCAAGTGGCGAAGGATCTCCCTCACAGAGGAGCCCAAAGGTAGATGGGCATCAAAGTATTTCTCTTTTATATTAAAATAATAGAGGATTTGGGCAAAAATCCTGATTTTTTTTTTTTTTTTGGTGTGTTTTCTTGGTGGTTGTTGCTTAAAAATTCCATTTTTTTCGTACAAAAAATGACCCCAAAATTGACTTTAAATCCTCGTGAAAATGGCCAAGGAGAAGCTGAATAGAAGACCCCAAAACTGGGTGGGTAACAAAATATTTCACTTTTATATTAAAATAAAAGAGAATTTGGGCAAAATTCCGATTTTTAGGTATTTTCTTGCTGGTTCTTGCTTAAAATTTCCATTTTTTTCATACAAAAATGACCAAAAAAATTGATTTTTAAAGTGGCAAAGGAGAAGCTGAACAAATGATTCGTGTTTTGGGCCAACAGCAAAGTTCGTCTCAACCGTCTTCCGATATCCTCTGAGTAAATATTGATATTAAATTGAGAATATATTTAATTTTTAATCAGTTTTGATCTTTCTTTTTGGGTCTCGTTTTTCTTATTCCTTCTGGTTTAGGTCCAGCATTAAATTCGGGATAAATTTCATGTTTTTTGGGGGGAGGTTTTTTAGCTTTGGTTTGGAGGTTTTGGTGGTGAAATAATTTGAATTTCCGGCTGAATTTTGTGTCTGTTTCTTGCAGTGCACGAACCTGTCAGGATCGCTTATGACAGACCCCGGGGCTGCCCCGTCACTAAGAAGAAAAAGGTGAAAAAAAAAAAAAAATTAAAATTTCTGCCACAAAATCGAACTAAAAATGAGGAATTTTTTTAAGGGAAAAAAGAAATCCCGATTTTTCCAGGAAAATTCGGAGCTGAGGTTGTGGCTCCTCGTTGAAAATTTTCTTTATTTTAGGGTTTTTTTTACCGTCCAGTGTCAAAATTAAACTTTTTTTAAAGGATTTTTTTTTTAAAAAAGGATTTTTTTTAAAGAAAAAAAGCTCCTTCAAAAGAAGAAATTCCTGAAAAAATTCCTTTAAAAGATGGAAAATCCTTTTAAAAAAATTCCTTGAAGGAAATCCCTCTAAAAATTCCTTTAAAAAGAAGGAAAAATCTTTTTAAAATTCCTTTAAAAAGAAGGAAATTCCTTTAAAAATTCCTTCAAAAGACGGAAATTCCTTTTTTAAAAAAATCCTTTAAAAATTCTCTTCAAAGAAAGGAAATTCCTTTAAAAACTCCTTTTAAAAAAAGGAAATTTCTTTCAAAAACCTCCTTGAAAAGAAGGAAATTCCTTTAAAAATTCGCTTTCAAGAGGGAAATTCCTGTTAAAACGCCTCGAAAAAAAGGGAAATTCCTTTAAAAAAAATCCAAAAAAAAATTTTTTTTAAAAAATTTATTTTTTTTCTCCTGCAGAAACCCAAAGATCTGGAGTTTTCCCAGAAGAGGCTGAGCCCCAGGAACGTGGGGTTCCAGATGCTGCAGAGGATGGGGCTGGCAGGAAATTCCTTCTTTAAAAAATAAAATCCTTGAAAAATTCATTGTGAAAAAGGAAATCCCTTTAAAGATTCCTTTTAAAAAAACCTCCTCGAAAAGAAGGAAATGCCTTTTTGTAAAAAAAAAAAAAAATCATGTAATAAAGAAGGAAATTCCTTTAAAAATTCGCTTTCAAGAGGGAAATTCCTGTTAAAACGCCTCGAAAAAAAGGGAAAATTCCTTCAAAAAAAATCCAAAAAAATTTTTTTTTTAAATTTTTTTTTTTTTTTTCCTGCAGAAACCCAAAGATCTGGAGTTTTCCCAGAAGAGGCTGAGCCCCAGGAACGTGGGGTTCCAGATGCTGCAGAGGATGGGCTGGCAGGAGGGGCACGGCCTGGGCTCCCGCGGA
>NW_027095262.1:0-27295 GCF_029207755.1 Chamaea fasciata | reverse complement strand
ACCTGGGCAGCTGACTTTACTTACCCCTGGAAACAGGCCATCCTTTGTGCCCAACTCCCTCTGCCGGGCACCAGGCCTCGGCCACCTACAATCCTGACGGAACAGGATTTCTTCCAGATGCAAGCTGCCACAAGCAGGAAGCCTGGCTTCCCATGGAGGGCCAAAGGCCTCCTACAAACTGACATCAGGCACCTGGGCACCTGACTTTACTTACCCCTGGAAGCAGGCCATCCTTTGTGCCCAACTCCCTCTGCCGGGCACCAGGCCTCGGCCACCTACAATCCCGAACGGATCAGGATTTCTTCCCGATGCAAGCTGCCACAAGCAGGATGCCTGGCTTCCCATGGAGGACCAAAGGCCTCCTACAAACTGACATCAGGCACCTGGGCAGCTGACTTTACTTACCCCTGGAAACAGGCCATCCTTTGTGCCCAACTCCCTCTGACTGGCACCTGGCGTCGGTAACCTACATACCCGAACGGAACAGGATTTCTTCCAGATGCAAGCTGCACAAGCTGGAAGACTAGCTTCCCTTGGAGGGCCAAACGCCTCCTACAAACTGACATCAGGCACCTGGGCAGCTGACTTTACTTACCCCTCTAAACAGGACATCCTTTGTGCCCAACTCCTCTGCCGGGCCCACAGCTTTGGCCACCTACAATCCCGAACGGAACAGCATTTCATCCAGATGCAAGCTGCCACAAGCTGGAAGCATGGCTTCCCATAGTGAGCCAAAGGCCTCCTACAAACTGACATCAGGCACCTGGGCAGCTGACTTTACTTTCCTCATGACACAGGCCATCATTTGTGCCCAACTCCCTCTGCCGGGCACCTGGCCTCGGCCACCTACAATCCCGAACGGAACAGGATTTCTTCCAGATGCAAGCTGCCACAAACTGGAAGCCTGGCTTCCTAGGAGGGCCCAAGGCCTCCTACAAACTGACATCAGGCACCTGGGCAGCTGACTTTACTTACCCCTGGAAACAGCCCATCTTTGTGTCCAACTCCCTCAGCCAGGCACCCAGCTCCGGCCACCTACAATCCCGAACAGACAGGATTTCTTCCAGATGCAAGGTGCCACAAGTTGGAAACGTGGCTTCCCTTGGAGGTCCAAAGCCTCCTACAAACTGACATCAGGCACCTGGGCAGCTGACTTTACTTACCCCTGGAAACAGGCCATCCTTTGTGCCCAACTCCCTCAGCCCGGCAACTGGCCTCGGCCACCTACAATCCCGAACGGAACAGCATTTCTTCCAGATGCAAGCTGCCTTGAACAGGAAGACTAGCTTCCCTTGGAGGGCCAAAGTCCTCCTACAAAGTGACATCAGGCACCTGGGCAGCTGACTTTACTTACCCCTAGAAACAGGCCATCCTTTGTGCCCAACTCCCTCAGCCCGGCATCTGGCCTCGGCCACCTACAATCCCGAACGGAACAGGATTTCTTCCAGATGCATGCTGCCACAAACTGGAAGACATGCTTCCCTTGGAGGGCCAAAGTCCTCCTACAAACTGACATCAGGCACCTGGGCAGCTGACTTTACTTACCCCAGGAAACAGCCCATCCTTTGTGCCCAACTCCCTCTGCCGGGCACCAGGCCTCGGCCACCTACAATCCTGAACGGAACAGGATTTCTTCCAGATGCAAGCTGCCACAAACAGGAAGCCTGGCTTCCCATGGAGGGCCAAAGGCCTCCTACAAACTGACATCAGGCACCTGGGCACCTGACTTTACTTACCCCTGGAAACAGCCCATCCTTTGTGCCCAACTCCCTCTGCCGGGCACCAGGCCTCGGCCACCTACAATCCTGAACGGAACAGGATTTCTTCCCGATGCAAGCTGCCTTGAACAGGAAGACTAGCTTCCCTTGGAGGTCCAAAATCCTCCTACAAACTGACATCAGGCACCTGGGCAGCTGACTTTACTTACCCGTGGAAACAGGCCATCCTTTGTGCCCAACTCCTCAGCCCGGCATCTGGCCTCGGCCACCTGCAATCCAAACGGAACAGGATTTCTTCCAGATGCAAGCTGCCACAAACTGGAAGACAAGCTTCCCTTGGAGGGCCAAAGGCCTCCTACAAACTGACATCAGGCACCTGGGCAGCTGACTTTACTTACCCCTGGAAACAGGCCATCCTTTGTGCCCAACTCCCTCTGCCGGGCCCACAGCTTTGGCCACCTCAAATCCCGAACGGAACAGGAGTTCTTCCAGATGCAAGCGGCCACAAGGTGGAAGCATGGCTTCCCATGGAGGGCCAAAGGCCTCCTACAAACTGACATCAGGCACCTGGGCAGCTGAATTTACTTACCCCTGGAAACAGCCCATCCTTTGTGTCCAACTCCCTCAGCCAGGCACCCAGCTCCGGCCACCTACAATCTCGAACGGAACAGTATTTCTCAGATGCAAGGTGCCACAAGCTGGAAACGTGGCTTCACTTGGAGGGCCAAAGGCCTCCTACAACCTGACATCAGGCACCTGGGCAGCTGACTTTACTTTCCCCTGGAAACAGGAAATCCTTTGTGCCCAACTCCCTCAGCCGGGCACCTAGCCTCGGCCACCTACAATCCCGACGGAACAGCATTTCTTCCAGATTCAAGCTGCCACAAGCTGGAAGAATGGCTTCCCTTGGAGGGCCAAAGGCCTCCTACAAACTGACATCAGGCACGTGGGCAGCTGACTTTACTTACCCCTGGAAACAGACCATCCTTTGTGCCCAACTCCCTCAGCCCGGCAACTGGCCTCGGCCACCTACAATCCCGAACGGAACAGGATTTCTTCCCGATGCATGCTGCCACAAACTGGAAGACAAGCTTCCCATGGAGGCCAAAGGCCTCTACAAACTGACATCAGGCACCTGGGCAGCTGACTTTTCTTTCCTCATGAAACAGGCCATCATTTGTGCCCAACTCCCTCTGCCATGCACCAGGCCTCGGCCACCTACAATCCTGAACGGAACAGGATTACTTCCCGATTCAAGCTGCCAGAAGCAGGAAGCCTGGCTTCCCATGGAGGGCCAAAGGCCTCCTACAAACTGACATCAGGCACCTGGGCACCTGACTTTGCTTACCCCTCTAAACAGGACATCCTTTGTGCCCAACTCCCTCTGCCGGGACCACAGCTTTGGCCACCTACAATCCCGAACGGAACAGCATTTCTTCCAGATGCAAGCTGCCACAAGCTGGAAGCATGGCTTCCCATAGTGAGCCAAAGGCCTCCTACAAACTGACATCAGGCACCTGGGCAGCTGACTTTACTTTCCTCATGACACAGGCCATCATTTGTGCCCAACTCCCTCTGCCGGGCACCTGGCCTCGGCCACCTAAAATCCCGAACGGAACAGGATTTCTTCCAGATGCAAGCTGCCACAAACTGGAAGCCTGGCTTCCCTAGGAGGGCCCAAGGCCTCCTACAAACTGACATCAGGCACCTGGGCAGCTGACTTTACTTACCCCTGGAAACAGCCCCATCCTTTGTGTCCAACTCCCTCAGCCAGGCACCCAGCTCCGGCCACCTAAAATCCCGAACGGAACTGGATTTCTTCAGATGCAAGGTGCCACAAGTTGGAAACGTGGCTTCACTTGGAGGGCCAAAGGCCTCCTACAAACTGACATCAGGCACCTGGGCAGCTAACTTTACTTACCCCTGGAAACAGGCCATCCTTTGCGCCCAACTCCCTCAGCCCGGCAGCTGGCCTCGGCCACCTACAATCCCGAACGGAACAGCATTTCTTCCAGATGCAAGCTGCCTTGAACAGGAAGACTAGCTTCCCTTGGAGGGCCAAAGTCCCTCCTACAAACTGACATCAGGCACCTGGGCAGCTGACTTTACTTACCCCTAGAAACAGGCCATCTTTGTGCCCAACTCCCTCAGCCCGGCATCTGGCCTCGGCCACCTACAATCCCGAACGGAACAGGATTTTTTCCAGATGCATGCTGCCACAAACTGGAAGACAAGCTTCCCTTGGAGGGCCAAAGGCCTCCTACAAACTCACATCAGGCACCTGGGCAGCTGACTTTACTTACCCCTGGAAACAGCCCATCCTTTGTGTCCAACTCCCTCTGCCGGGCACCAGGCCTCGGCCACCTACAATCCTGAACGGAACAGGATTTCTTCCAGATGCAAGCTGCCACAAGCAGGAAGCCTGGCTTCCCATGGAGGGCCAAAGGCCTCCTACAAACTGACATCAGGCACCTGGGCACCTGACTTTACTTACCCTGGAAGCAGGCCATCCTTTGTGCCCAACTCCCTCTGCCGGGCACCAGGCCTCGGCCACCTACAATCCCGAACGGATCAGGATTTCTTCCCGATGCAAGCTGCCACAAGCAGGATGCCTGGCTTCCCATGGAGGACCAAAGGCCTCCTACAAACTGACATCAGGCACCTGGGCAGCTGACTTACTTACCCCTGGAAACAGCCCATCCTTGTGCCCAACTCCCTCTGACGGGCATCTGGCCTCGGCCACCTACAATCCCGAACGGAACAGGATTTCTTCCAGATGCAAGCTGCCACAAGCTGGAAGACTAGCTTCCCTTGGAGGGCTAAACGCCTCCTACAAACTGACATCAGGCACCTGGGCAGCTGAATTTACTTACCCCTGGAAACAGCCCATCCTTTGTGTCCATCTCCCTCAGCCAGGCACCCAGCTCCAGCCACCTACAATCCCGAACGGAACAGCATTTCATCCAGATGCAAGCTTCCACAAGCAGGAAACCTGGCTTCCCATGGAGGGCCAAAGGCCTCCTACAAACTGACATCAGGCACCTGGGCAGCTGACTTTACTTACTACTGGAAACAGCCCATCCCTTTGTGTCCAACTCCCTCAGCCGGGCACCCAGCTCCGGCCACCTACAATCCCGAACGGAACAGGATTTCTTCCAGATGCAAGCTGCCACAAGCTGGAAGACTAGCTTCCCTTGGAGGGCCAAAGGCCTCCTACAAACTGACATCAGGCACCTGGGCAGCTGACTTTACTTACCCCTGAAAACAGGCCATCCTTTGTGCCCAACTCCCTCAGCACGGCATCTGGCCTCGGCCACCTACAATCCCAAACGGAACAGGATTTCTTCCAGATGCAAGCTGCCTTGAACAGGTGGAATGGCTCCCTTGGAGGGCCAAAGGCCTCCTACAAACTGACATCAGGCACCTGGGCAGCTGACTTTACTTACCCCTGAAACAGCCCATCCTTGTGCCCAACTCCGTCTGCCGGGCCCACAGCTTTGGCCACCTACAATCCCGAACGGAACAGGAGTTCTTCCAGATGCAAGCTGCCACAGGCTGGAAGCATGGCTTCCCATGGAGGGCCAAAGGCCTCCTACAAACTGACATCAGGCACCTGGGCAGCTGACTTTACTTTCCTCATGAAACAGGCCATCATTTGTGCCAACTCCCTCTGCCGGGCACCTGGCCTCGGCCACCTACAGTCCCGAACGGAACAGCATTTCTTCCAGATGCAAGCTGCCACAAACTGGAAGCCTGGCTTCCCTTGTAGGGCCAAAGGCCTCCTACAAACTGACATCAGGCACCTGGGCAGCTGACTTTACTTACGCCTGGAAACAGGCCATCCTTTGTGCCCAACTCCCTCTGCTGGGCACCAGGCCTCGGCCACCTACAATCCCGAATGGGACAGGATTTCTTCCCGATGCAAACTGCCACAAGCAGGAAGCCTGGCTTCCCATGGAGGACCAAAGGCTTCCTACAAACTTACATCAGGCACCTGGGGAGCTGACTTTACTTTCCCCTCTAAACAGGACATCCTTTGTGCCCAACTCCCTCTGCTGGGCACCTGGCCACGGCCACCTACAATCCCGAACGGAACAGGATTTCTTCCCGATGCAAGCTGCCACTACCTGGAAGCCTGGCTTCCCATGGAGGACCAAAGGCCTCCTACAAACTGACATCAGGCACTTGGGCAGCTGACTTTACTTTCCTCATGAAACAGGCCATCATTTGTGCCCAACTCTCTCTGCCGGGCACCTGGCCTCGGCCACCTACAAACCCGAACGGAACAGGATTTCTTCCAGATGCAAGCTGCCACAATTTGGAAGCCTGGCTTCCCTTGGAGGGCCAAAGGCTCCCTACAAACTGACATCACACACCTGGTTAGCTGACTTTACTTACCCCTGGAAACAGCCCATCCTTTGTGTCCAACTCCGTCAGCCAGGCACCCAGCTCCGGCCACCTAAAATCCCGAACGGAACAGGATTTCTTCCAGATGCAAGCTGCCACAAGCTGGAAACGTGGCTTCACTTGGAGGGCCAAAGGCCTCCTACAAACTGACATCAGGCACCTGGGCAGCTGACTTTACTTACCTTTGGAAACAGGAAATCCTTTGTGCCAAACTCCCTCAGCCGGGCACCTAGCCTCGGCCACCTACAATCCCGAACGGAACAGCCTTCCTTCCAGATTAAAGCTGCCACAAGCTGGAAGAATGGCTTCCCCTGGAGGGCCAAAGGCCTCCTACAAACTGACATCAGGCACCTGGGCAGCTGACTTTACTTACCCCTGGAAACAGGCCATCCTTTGTGCCCAACTCCCTCAGCCCGGACACTGGCCGCGGCCACCTACAATCCCGAACGGAACAGCATTTCTTCCAGATGCAAGCTGCCTTGAACAGGAAGACTAGCTTCCCTTGGAGGGCCAAAGTCCTCCTTCAAACTGACATGAGGCACCTGGGCAGCTGACTGTACTTACCCCTGGAAACAGGCCATCATTTGTGCCCAACTCCCTCAGCCCGGCATCTGGCCTCGGCCACCTACAATCCCGAACGGAACAGGATTTCTTCCAGATGTAAGCTGCCACAAACTGGAAGCCTGGCTTCCCTTGGAGGGCCAAAGGCCTCCTACAAACTGACATCAGGCACCTGTGCGGCTGACTTTACTTACCCCTGGAAACAGCCCATCCTTTGTGTCCAACTCCCTCAGCTGGGCACCCAGCTCCGGACACCTACAATCCCGAACGGAACAGGATTTCTTCCAGATGCAAGCTGCCACAAGCTGGAAGACTAGCTTCCCTTGGAGGGCCAAAGGCCTCCTACAAACTGACATCAGGCACCTGGGCAGCTGACTTTACTTACCTCTGGAAACAGGCCATCCTTTGTGCCCAACTCCCTCAGCCCGGCATCTGGCCTCGGCCACCTACAATCCCAAACGGAACAGTATTACTTCCAGATGCAAGCTGCCTTGAACAGGTGGAATGGCTCCCTTGGAGGGCCAAAGGCCTCCTACAAACTGACATCAGGCACCTGGGCAGCTGACTTTACTTACCCCTGGAAACAGCCCATCCTTTATGCCCAACTCCCTCTGCCGGGCCCAAAGCTTTGGCCACCTACAATCCCGAACGGAAAAGGAGTTCTTCCAGATGCAAGCTGCCACAGGCTGGAAGCATGGCTTCCCATGGAGGGCCAAAGGCCTCCTACAAACTGACATCAGGCACCTGGGCAGCTGACTTTACTTTCCTCATGAAACAGGCCATCATTTGTGCCCAACTCCCTCTGCCGGGCACCTGGCCTCGGCCACCTACAATCCCGAACAGAACAGGATTTCTTCCAGATGCAAGCTGCCACAAACTGGAAGCCTGGCTTCCCTTGGAGGGCCAAAGGCCTCCTACAAACTGACATCAGGCACCTGGGCAGCTGACTTTACTTACCCCTGGAAACAGGAAATCCTTTGTGCCAAACTCCCTCAGCCGGGCACCTAGCCTCGGCCACTTACAATCCCGAACGGATCAGCATTTCTTCCAGATTCAAGCTGCTACAGGCTGGAAGAATGGCTTCCCTCGGAGGGCCAAAGGCCTCCTACAAACTGACATCAGGCACCTGGGCAGCTGACTTTACTTACCCCTGGAGACAGCCCATCCTTTGTGTCCAACTCCCTCAGCCAGGCACCCAGCTCCGGCCACCTACAATCCCGAACGGAACAGCATTTCTTCCAGATGCAAGCTGCCACAAGCTGGAAACGTGGCTTCACTTGGAGGGCCAAAGGCCTCCTACAAACTGACATCAGGCACCTGGGCAGCTGACTTTACTTACCCCTGGAAACAGGCCATCCTTTGTGCCCAACTCCCTCTGCTGGGCACCAGGCCTCGGCCACCTACAATCCCGAACGGAACAGGATTTCTTCCCGATGCAAGCTGCCACAAGGAGGAAGCCTGGCTTCCCATGGAGGACCAAAGGCTTCCTACAAACTGAAATCAGGCACCTGGGGAGCTGACTTTACTTATCCCTCTAAACAGGACATCCTTTGTGCCCAACTCCCTCTGCCGGGCCCACAGCTTTGGCCACCTACAATCCCGAACGGAACAGCATTTCTTCCAGATGCAAGCTGCCACAAGCTGGAAGCATGGCTTCCCATAGTGAGCCAAAGGCCTCCTACAAACTGACATCAGGCACCTGGGCAGCTGACTTTACTTTCCTCATGACACAGGCCATCATTTGTGCCCAACTCCCTCTGCCGGGCACCTGGCCTCGGCCACCTACAATCCCGAACGGAACAGGATTTCTTCTCGATGCAAGCTGCCACAAACTGGAAGCCTGGCTTCCCTTGGAGGGCCCAAGGCCTCCTACAAACTGACATCAGGCACCTGGGCAGCTGACTTTACTTACCCCTGGAAACAGCCCATCCTTTGTGTCCAACTCCCTCAGCCAGGCACCCAGCTCCGGCCACCTACAATCTCGAACGGAACAGGATTTCTTCCAGATGCAAGGTGCCACAAGTTGGAAACATGGCTTCACTTGGAGGGCCAAAGGCCTCCTACAAACTGACATCAGGCACCTGGGCAGCTGACTTTACTTTCCCCTGGAAACAGGAAATCCTTTGTGCCCAACTCCCTCAGCCGGGCACCTAGCCTCGGCCACCTACAATCCCGAACGGAACAGCATTTCTTCCAGATTCAAGCTGCCACAAGCTGGAAGAATGGCTTCCCTTGGAGGGCCAAAGGCCTCCTACAAACTGACATCAGGCACGTGGGCAGCTGACTTTACTTACCCCTGGAAACAGACCATCCTTTGTGCCCAACTCCCTCAGCCCGGCAACTGGCCTCGGCCACCTACAATCCCGAACGGAACAGGATTTCTTCCCGATGCATGCTGCCACAAACTGGAAGACAAGCTTCCCATGGAGGGCCAAAGGCCTCCTACAAACTGACATCAGGCACCTGGGCAGCTGACTTTACTTACCCCTGGAAACAGGCCATCCTTTGTGCCCAACTCCCTCTGCCATGCACCAGGCCTCGGCCACCTACAATCCTGAACGGAACAGGATTACTTCCCGATTCAAGCTGCCAGAAGCAGGAAGCCTGGCTTCCCATGGAGGGCCAAAGGCCTCCTACAAACTGACATCAGGCACCTGGGCACCTGACTTTGCTTACCCCTCTAAACAGGACATCCTTTGTGCCCAACTCCCTCTGCCGGGACCACAGCTTTGGCCACCTACAATCCCGAACGGAACAGCATTTCTTCCAGATGCAAGCTGCCACAAGCTGGAAGCATGGCTTCCCATAGTGAGCCAAAGGCCTCCTACAAACTGACATCAGGCACCTGGGCAGCTGACTTTACTTTCCTCATGACACAGGCCATCATTTGTGCCCAACTCCCTCTGCCGGGCACCTGGCCTCGGCCACCTAAAATCCCGAACGGAACAGGATTTCTTCCAGATGCAAGCTGCCACAAACTGGAAGCCTGGCTTCCCTAGGAGGGCCCAAGGCCTCCTACAAACTGACATCAGGCACCTGGGCAGCTGACTTTACTTACCCCTGGAAACAGCCCATCCTTTGTGTCCAACTCCCTCAGCCAGGCACCCAGCTCCGGCCACCTAAAATCCCGAACGGAACAGGATTTCTTCCAGATGCAAGGTGCCACAAGTTGGAAACGTGGCTTCACTTGGAGGGCCAAAGGCCTCCTACAAACTGACATCAGGCACCTGGGCAGCTAACTTTACTTACCCCTGGAAACAGGCCATCCTTTGCGCCCAACTCCCTCAGCCCGGCAGCTGGCCTCGGCCACCTACAATCCCGAACGGAACAGCATTTCTTCCAGATGCAAGCTGCCTTGAACAGGAAGACTAGCTTCCCTTGGAGGGCCAAAGTCCTCCTACAAACTGACATCAGGCACCTGGGCAGCTGACTTTACTTACCCCTAGAAACAGGCCATCTTTGTGCCCAACTCCCTCAGCCCGGCATCTGGCCTCGGCCACCTACAATCCCGAACGGAACAGGATTTTTTCCAGATGCATGCTGCCACAAACTGGAAGACAAGCTTCCCTTGGAGGGCCAAAGGCCTCCTACAAACTGACATCAGGCACCTGGGCAGCTGACTTTACTTACCCCTGGAAACAGCCCATCCTTTGTGTCCAACTCCCTCTGCCCGGCACCAGGCCTCGGCCACCTACAATCCTGAACGGAACAGGATTTCTTCCAGATGCAAGCTGCCACAAGCAGGAAGCCTGGCTTCCCATGGAGGGCCAAAGGCCTCCTAAAAACTGACATCAGGCACCTGGGCACCTGACTTTACTTACCCCTGGAAGCAGGCCATCCTTTGTGCCCAACTCCCTCTGCCGGGCACCAGGCCTCGGCCACCTACAATCCCGAACGGATCAGGATTTCTTCCCGATGCAAGCTGCCACAAGCAGGATGCCTGGCTTCCCATGGAGGACCAAAGGCCTCCTACAAACTGACATCAGGCACCTGGGCAGCTGACTTTACTTACCCCTGGAAACAGCCCATCCTTTGTGCCCAACTCCCTCTGACGGGCATCTGGCCTCGGCCACCTACAATCCCGAACGGAACAGGATTTCTTCCAGATGCAAGCTGCCACAAGCTGGAAGACTAGCTTCCCTTGGAGGGCTAAACGCCTCCTACAAACTGACATCAGGCACCTGGGCAGCTGAATTTACTTACCCCTGGAAACAGCCCATCCTTTGTGTCCATCTCCCTCAGCCAGGCACCCAGCTCCAGCCACCTACAATCCCGAACGGAACAGCATTTCATCCAGATGCAAGCTTCCACAAGTAGGAAACCTGGCTTCCCATGGAGGGCCAAAGGCCTCCTACAAACTGACATCAGGCACCTGGGCAGCTGACTTTACTTACTACTGGAAACAGCCCATCCTTTGTGTCCAACTCCCTCAGCCGGGCACCCAGCCCCGGCCACCTACAATCCCGAACGGAACAGGATTTCTTCCAGATGCAAGCTGCCACAAGCTGGAAGACTAGCTTCCCTTGGAGGGCCAAAGGCCTCCTACAAACTGACATCAGGCACCTGGGCAGCTGACTTTACTTACCCCTGAAAACAGGCCATCCTTTGTGCCCAACTCCCTCAGCACGGCATCTGGCCTCGGCCACCTACAATCCCAAACGGAACAGGATTTCTTCCAGATGCAAGCTGCCTTGAACAGGTGGAATGGCTCCCTTGGAGGGCCAAAGGCCTCCTACAAACTGACATCAGGCACCTGGGCAGCTGACTTTACTTACCCCTGGAAACAGCCCATCCTTTGTGCCCAACTCCGTCTGCCGGGCCCACAGCTTTGGCCACCTACAATCCCGAACGGAACAGGAGTTCTTCCAGATGCAAGCTGCCACAGGCTGGAAGCATGGCTTCCCATGGAGGGCCAAAGGCCTCCTACAAACTGACATCAGGCACCTGGGCAGCTGACTTTACTTTCCTCATGAAACAGGCCATCATTTGTGCCCAACTCCCTCTGCCGGGCACCTGGCCTCGGCCACCTACAGTCCCGAACGGAACAGCATTTCTTCCAGATGCAAGCTGCCACAAACTGGAAGCCTGGCTTCCCTTGTAGGGCCAAAGGCCTCCTACAAACTGACATCAGGCACCTGGGCAGCTGACTTTACTTACGCCTGGAAACAGGCCATCCTTTGTGCCCAACTCCCTCTGCTGGGCACCAGGCCTCGGCCACCTACAATCCCGAATGGGACAGGATTTCTTCCCGATGCAAACTGCCACAAGCAGGAAGCCTGGCTTCCCATGGAGGACCAAAGGCTTCCTACAAACTTACATCAGGCACCTGGGGAGCTGACTTTACTTTCCCCTCTAAACAGGACATCCTTTGTGCCCAACTCCCTCTGCTGGGCACCTGGCCTCGGCCACCTACAATCCCGAACGGAACAGGATTTCTTCCCGATGCAAGCTGCCACTACCTGGAAGCCTGGCTTCCCATGGAGGACCAAAGGCCTCCTACAAACTGACATCAGGCACTTGGGCAGCTGACTTTACTTTCCTCATGAAACAGGCCATCATTTGTGCCCAACTCTCTCTGCCGGGCACCTGGCCTCGGCCACCTACAAACCCGAACGGAACAGGATTTCTTCCAGATGCAAGCTGCCACAATTTGGAAGCCTGGCTTCCCTTGGAGGGCCAAAGGCTCCCTACAAACTGACATCACACACCTGGTTAGCTGACTTTACTTACCCCTGGAAACAGCCCATCCTTTGTGTCCAACTCCGTCAGCCAGGCACCCAGCTCCGGCCACCTAAAATCCCGAACGGAACAGGATTTCTTCCAGATGCAAGCTGCCACAAGCTGGAAACGTGGCTTCACTTGGAGGGCCAAAGGCCTCCTACAAACTGACATCAGGCACCTGGGCAGCTGACTTTACTTACCTTTGGAAACAGGAAATCCTTTGTGCCAAACTCCCTCAGCCGGGCACCTAGCCTCGGCCACCTACAATCCCGAACGGAACAGCCTTCCTTCCAGATTAAAGCTGCCACAAGCTGGAAGAATGGCTTCCCCTGGAGGGCCAAAGGCCTCCTACAAACTGACATCAGGCACCTGGGCAGCTGACTTTACTTACCCCTGGAAACAGGCCATCCTTTGTGCCCAACTCCCTCAGCCCGGACACTGGCCGCGGCCACCTACAATCCCGAACGGAACAGCATTTCTTCCAGATGCAAGCTGCCTTGAACAGGAAGACTAGCTTCCCTTGGAGGGCCAAAGTCCTCCTTCAAACTGACATGAGGCACCTGGGCAGCTGACTGTACTTACCCCTGGAAACAGGCCATCATTTGTGCCCAACTCCCTCAGCCCGGCATCTGGCCTCGGCCACCTACAATCCCGAACGGAACAGGATTTCTTCCAGATGTAAGCTGCCACAAACTGGAAGCCTGGCTTCCCTTGGAGGGCCAAAGGCCTCCTACAAACTGACATCAGGCACCTGTGCGGCTGACTTTACTTACCCCTGGAAACAGCCCATCCTTTGTGTCCAACTCCCTCAGCTGGGCACCCAGCTCCGGACACCTACAATCCCGAACGGAACAGGATTTCTTCCAGATGCAAGCTGCCACAAGCTGGAAGACTAGCTTCCCTTGGAGGGCCAAAGGCCTCCTACAAACTGACATCAGGCACCTGGGCAGCTGACTTTACTTACCTCTGGAAACAGGCCATCCTTTGTGCCCAACTCCCTCAGCCCGGCATCTGGCCTCGGCCACCTACAATCCCAAACGGAACAGGATTACTTCCAGATGCAAGCTGCCTTGAACAGGTGGAATGGCTCCCTTGGAGGGCCAAAGGCCTCCTACAAACTGACATCAGGCACCTGGGCAGCTGACTTTACTTACCCCTGGAAACAGCCCATCCTTTGTGCCCAACTCCCTCTGCCGGGCCCAAAGCTTTGGCCACCTACAATCCCGAACGGAAAAGGAGTTCTTCCAGATGCAAGCTGCCACAGGCTGGAAGCATGGCTTCCCATGGAGGGCCAAAGGCCTCCTACAAACTGACATCAGGCACCTGGGCAGCTGACTTTACTTTCCTCATGAAACAGGCCATCATTTGTGCCCAACTCCCTCTGCCGGGCACCTGGCCTCGGCCACCTACAATCCCGAACAGAACAGGATTTCTTCCAGATGCAAGCTGCCACAAACTGGAAGCCTGGCTTCCCTTGGAGGGCCAAAGGCCTCCTACAAACTGACATCAGGCACCTGGGCAGCTGACTTTACTTACCCCTGGAAACAGGAAATCCTTTGTGCCAAACTCCCTCAGCCGGGCACCTAGCCTCGGCCACTTACAATCCCGAACGGATCAGCATTTCTTCCAGATTCAAGCTGCTACAGGCTGGAAGAATGGCTTCCCTCGGAGGGCCAAAGGCCTCCTACAAACTGACATCAGGCACCTGGGCAGCTGACTTTACTTACCCCTGGAGACAGCCCATCCTTTGTGTCCAACTCTCTCAGCCAGGCACCCAGCTCCGGCCACCTACAATCCCGAACGGAACAGCATTTCTTCCAGATGCAAGCTGCCACAAGCTGGAAACGTGGCTTCACTTGGAGGGCCAAAGGCCTCCTACAAACTGACATCAGGCACCTGGGCAGCTGACTTTACTTACCCCTGGAAACAGGCCATCCTTAGTGCCCAACTCCCTCTGCTGGGCACCAGGCCTCGGCCACCTACAATCCCGAACGGAACAGGATTTCTTCCCGATGCAAGCTGCCACAAGGAGGAAGCCTGGCTTCCCATGGAGGACCAAAGGCTTCCTACAAACTTACATCAGGCACCTGGGGAGCTGAGTTTACTTACCCCTCTAAACAGGACATCCTTTGTGCCCAACTCCCTCTGCTGGGCACCTGGCCTCGGCCACCTACAATCCCGAACGGAAGAGGATTTCTTCCAGATGCAAGCTGCCACTAGCTGAAAACCTGGCTTCCCATGGAGGACCAAAGGCCTCCTACAAACTGACATCAGGCACTTGGGCAGCTGACTTTACTTTCCTCATGAAAGAGGCCATCATTTGTGCCCAACTCTCTCTGCTGGGCACCTGGCCTCGGCCACCTACAATCCCGAACGGAACTGGATTTCTTCCAGATGCAAGCTGCCACAATTTGGAAGCCTGGCTTCCCATGGAGGGCCAAAGGCCTCCTACAAACTGACATCAGGCACCTGGGCAGCTGACTTTACTTACCCCTGGAAACAGCCCATCTTTTGTGTCCAACTCCCTCAGCCTGGCACCCAGCTCCGGCCACCTACAATCCCGAACGGAACAGCATTTCTTCCAGATGCAAGGTGCCACAAGCTGGAAACGTGGCTTCACTTGGAGAGCCAAAGGCCTCCTACAAACTGACATCAGGCACCTGGGCAGCTGACTTTACTTACCCCTGGAAACAGGAAATCCTTTGTGCCAAACTCCCTCAGCCGGGCACCTGGCCTCGGCCACCTACAATCCCGAACGGAACAGCATTTCTTCCAGATTCAAGCTGCCACAAGCTGGAAGAATGGCTTCCCTTGGAGGGCCAAAGGCCTCCTACAAACTGACATCAGGAACCTGGGCAGCTGACTTTACTTACCCCTGGAAACAGGCCATCCTTTGTGCCGAACTCCCTCAGCCCGGCAACTGGCCTCGGCCACCTACAATCCCGAACGGAACAGGATTTCTTCCAGATGCAAGCTGCCTTGAACAGGAAGACTAGCTTCCCTTGAAGGGCCAAAGTCCTCCTACAAACTGACATCAGGCACCTGGGCAGCTGACTTTACTTACCCCTGGAAACAGGCCATCCTTTGTGCCCAACTCCCTCAGCCCGGCATCTGGCCTCGGCTACCTACAATCCCGAACGGAACAGGATTTGTTCCAGATGCAAGCTGCCACAAACTGGAAGACAAGCATCCCTTGGAGGGCCAAAGGCCTCCTACAAACTGACATCAGGCACCTGGGCAGCTGACTTTACTTACCACTGGAAACAGCCCATCCTTTGTGCCCAACTCCCTCTGCCGGGCACCAGGCCTCGGCCACCTACAATCCAGAAGGGATCAGGATTTCTTCCCGATGCAAGCTGCCACAAGCAGGAAGCCTGGCCTCCCATGGAGGACCAAAGGCCTCCTACAAACTGACATCAGGCACGTGGGCAGCTGACTTTACTTACCCCTGGAAACAGGCCATCGTTTGTGCCCAACTCCCTCAGACGGGCACCTGGCCTCGGCCACCTACAATCCCGAACGGAACAGGATTTCTTCCAGATGCAAGCTGCCACAAGCTGGAAGACTAGCTTCCCTTGGAGGGCCAAAGGCCTCCTACAAACTTACATCAGGCACCTGGGCAGCTGAATTTACTTACCCCTGGAAACAGCCAATCCTTTGTGTCCAACTTCTTCAGCCAGGCACCCAGCTCCAGCCACCTACAATCCCGAACGGAACAGCATTTCATCCAGATGCAAGCTGCCACAAGCTGGAAGACTAGCTTCCCTTGGAGGCCCAAACGCCTCCTACAAACTGCCATCAGGCACCTGGGCAGCTGACTTTACTTACCGCTGGAAACAGGCCATCCTTTGTGCCCATCTCCCTCAGCCCGGCGTCTGGCCTCGGCCACCTACAATCCCAAACGGAACAGGATTTCTTCCAGATGCAAGCCGCCTTGAACAGGTGGAATGGCTCCCTGGAGGGTCAAAGGCCTCCTACAAACTGACATCAGGCACCTGGGCAGCTGACTTTACTTACCCCTGGAAAGAGCCCATCCTTTGTGCCCAACTCCGTTTGCTGGGCCCACAGCTTTGGCCACCTACTATCCCGAACGGAACAGGAGTTCTTCCAGATGCAAGCTGCCACAGGCTGGAAGCATGGCTTCCCATGGAGGGCCAAAGGCCTCCTACAAAGTGACATCAGGCACCTGGGCAGCTGACTTTACTTTCCTCATGAAACAGGCCATCATTTGTGCCCAACTCCCTCTGCCGGGCACCTGGCCTCGGCCACCTACAATCCCGAACTGAACAGGATTTCTTCCAGATGCAAGCTGCCACAAACTGGAAGCCTGGCTTCCCTTGTAGGGCCAAAGGCCTCCTACAAACTGACATCAGGCACCTGGGCAGCTGACTTTACTTACCCCTGGAAACAGGCCATCCTTTGTGCCCAACTCCCTCTGCTGGGCACCAGGCCTCGGCCACCTACAATCCCGAATGGGACAGGATTTCTTCCCGATGCAAACTGCCACAAGCAGGAAGACTGGCTTCCCATGGAGGACCAAAGGCTTCCTACAAACTTACATCAGGCACCTGGGGAGCTGACTTTACTTTCCCCTCTAAACAGGACATCCTTTGTGCCCAACTCCCTCTGCTGGGCACCTGGCCTCGGCCACCTACAATCCCGAACGGAACAGGATTTCTTCCCGATGCAAGCTGCCACTACCTGGAAGCCTGGCTTCCCTTGGAGGGCCAAAGGCCTCCTACAAACTGACATCAGGCACCTGGGCAGCTGACTTTACTTACACCTGGAAACAGCCCATCCTTTGTGTCCAACTCCCTCAGCCAGGCACCCAGCTCCGGCCACCTACAATCCCGAACGGAACAGCATTTCATCCAGATGCAAGCTGCCACAAGCTGGAAACGTGGCTTCACTTGGAGGGCCAAAGGCCTCCTACAAACTGACATCAGGCACCTGGGCAGCTGACTTTACTTACCCCTGGAAACAGGAAATCCTTTGTGCCAAACCCCCTCAGCCGGGCACCTAGCCTCGGCCACCTACAATCCCGAACGGAACAGGATTTCTTCCAGATGCAAGCTGCCTTGAACAGGAAGACTAGCTTCCCTTGGAGGGGCAAAGTCCTCCTACAAACTGACATCAGGCACCTCGGCAGCTGACTTTACTTACCCCTGGAAACAGGCCATCCTTTGTGCCCAACTCCCTCAGCCCGGCATCTGGCCACGGTCACCTACAATCCCGAACGGAACAGGATTTCTTCCCGATGCAAGCTGCTACAAACTGGAAGACAAGCTTCCCATGGAGGGCCAAAGGCCTCCTACAAACTGACATCAGGCACCTGGGCAGCTGACTTTACTTACCCCTGGAAACAGGCCATCCTTTGTGCCCAACTCCCTCTGCCGGGCACCAGGCCTCGGCCACCTACAATCCTGAACGGAACAAGATTTCTTCCAGATGCAAGCTGCCACAAGCAGGAAGCCTGGCTTCCCATGGAGGGCCAAAGGCCTCCTACAAACTGACATCAGGCACCTGGGCAGTTGACTTTACTTACCCCTGGAAACAGGCCATCCTTTTTGCCCAACTCCCTCTGCCGGGCACCAGGCCTCGGCCACCTACAATCCCGAACGGATCAAAATTTCTTCCCGATGCAAGCTGCCACAAGCTGGAAGACTAGCTTCCCTTGGAGGGCCAAAGGCCTCCTAGAAACTGACATCAGGCACCTGGGCAGCTGAATTTACTTACCCCTGGAAACAGCCCATCCTTTGTGTCAACTCCCTCAGCCAGGCACCCAGCTCCAGCCACCTAAAATCCCGAACGGAACAGCATTTCATCCAGATGCAAGCTGCCACAAGCAGGAAACCTGGCTTCCCATGGAGGGCCAAAGGCCTCCTACAAACTGACATCAGGCACCTGGGCGGCTGACTTTACTTACCCCTGGAAACAGCCCATCCTTTGTGTCCAACTCCCTCAGCCGGGCACCCAGCTCCGGCCACCTACAATCCCGAACGGAACAGGATTTCTTCCAGATGCAAGCTGCCACAAGCCGGAAGACTAGCTTCCCTTGGAGGGCCAAAACCTCCTACAAACTGACATCAGGCACCTGGACAGCTGACTTTACTTACCCCTGGAAACAGTCCATCCTTTGTGCCCAACTCCCTTAGCCCGGCATCTGGCCTCGGCCACCTACAATCCCAAACGGAACAGGATTTCTTCCAGATGCAAGCTGCCTTGAACAGGTAGAATGGCTTCCCTTGGAGGGCCAAAGGCCTCCTACAAACTGACATCAGGCACCTGGGCAGCTGACTTTACTTACCCCTGGAAACAGCCCATCCTTTGTGCCCAACTCCCTCTGACGGGCATCTGGCCTCGGCCACCTACAATCCCGAACAGAACAGCATTTCTTCCAGATGCAAGCTGCCACAAGCTGGAAGACTAGCTTCCCTTGGAGGGCCAAACGCCTCCTACAAACTGACATCAGGCACCTGGGCAGCTGAATTTACTTACCCCTGGAAACAGCCCATCCTTTGTGTCCATCTCCCTCAGCCAGGCACCCAGCTCCAGCCGCCTACAATCCCGAACGGAACAGCATTTCATCCAGATGCAAGCTTCCACAAGCAGGAAACCTGGCTTCCCATGGAGGGCCAAAGGCCTCCTACAAACTGACATCAGGCACCTGGGCAGCTGACTTTACTTACTACTGGAAACAGCCCATCCTTTGTGTCCAAATCCCTCAGCCGGGCACCCAGCTCCGGCCACCTACAATCCCGAACGGAACAGGATTTCTTCCAGATGCAAGCTGCCACAAGCTGGAAGACTAACTTCCCTTGGAGGGCCAAAGGCCTCCTACAAACTGACATCAGGCACCTGGGCAGCTGACTTTACTTACCCCTGAAAACAGGCCATCCTTTGTGCCCAACTCCCTCAGCACGGCATCCGGCCTCGGCCACCTACAATCCCAAACGGAACAGGATTTCTTCCAGTTGCAAGCTGCCTTGAACAGGTGGAATGGCTCCCTTGGAGGGCCAAAGGCCTCCTACAAACTGACATCAGGCACCTGGGCAGCTGACTTTACTTACCCCTGGAAACAGCCCATCCTTTGTGCCCAACTCCGTCTGCCGGGCCCACAGCGTTGGCCACCTACAATCCCGAACGGAACAGGAGTTCTTCCAGATGCAAGCTGCCACAGGCTGGAAGCATGGCTTCCCATGGAGGGCCAAAGGCCTCCTACAAACTGACATCAGGCACCTGGGCAGCTGACTTTACTTTCCTCATGAAACAGGCCATCATTTGTGCCCAACTCCCTCTGCCGGGCACCTGGCCTCGGCCACCTACAATCCCGAACTGAACAGCATTTCTTCCAGATGCAAGCTGCCACAAACTGGAAGCCTGGCTTCCCTTGGAGGGCCAAAGGCCTCCTACAAACTGACATCAGGCACCTGGGCAGCTGACTTTACTTACCCCTGGAAACAGGCCATCCTTTGTGCCCAACTCCCTCTGCTGGGCACCAGGCCTCGGCCACCTACAATCCCGAATGGGACAGGATTTCTTCCCGATGCAAACTGCCACAAGCAGGAAGACTGGCTTCCCATGGAGGACCAAAGGCTTCCTACAAACTTACATCAGGCACCTGGGGAGCTGACTTTACTTTCCCCTCTAAACAGGACATCCTTTGTGCCCAACTCCCTCTGCTGGGCACCTGGCCTCGGCCACCTACAATCCCGAACGGAACAGGATTTCTTCCCGATGCAAGCTGCCACTACCTGGAAGCCTGGCTTCCCTTGGAGGGCCAAAGGCCTCCTACAAACTGACATCAGGCACCTGGGCAGCTGACTTTACTTACACCTGGAAACAGCCCATCCTTTGTGTCCAACTCCCTCAGCCAGGCACCCAGCTCCGGCCACCTACAATCCCGAACGGAACAGCATTTCATCCAGATGCTAGCTGCCACAAGCTGGAAACGTGGCTTCACTTGGAGGGCCAAAGGCCTCCTACAAACTGACATCAGGCACCTGGGCGGCTGACTTTACTTACCCCTGGAAATAGGAAATCCTTTGTGCCAAACTCCCTCAGCCGGGCACCTAGCCTCGGCCACCTACAATCCCGAACGGAACAGGATTTCTTCCAGATGCAAGCTGCCTTGAACAGGAAGACTAGCTTCCCTTGGAGGGGCAAAGTCCTCCTACAAACTGACATCAGGCACCTCGGCAGCTGACTTTACTTACCCCTGGAAACAGGCCATCCTTTGTGCCCAACTCCCTCAGCCCGGCATCTGGCCTCGGTCACCTACAATCCCGAACGGAACAGGATTTCTTCCCGATGCAAGCTGCTACAAACTGGAAGACAAGCTTCCCATGGAGGGCCAAAGGCCTCCTACAAACTGACATCAGGCACCTGGGCAGCTGACTTTACTTACCCCTGGAAACAGGCCATCCTTTGTGCCCAACTCCCTCTGCCGGGCACCAGGCCTCGGCCACCTACAATCCTGAACGGAACAAGATTTCTTCCAGATGCAAGCTGCCACAAGCAGGAAGCCTGGCTTCCCATGGAGGGCCAAAGGCCTCCTACAAACTGACATCAGGCACCTGGGCAGTTGACTTTACTTACCCCTGGAAACAGGCCATCCTTTTTGCCCAACTCCCTCTGCCGGGCACCAGGCCTCGGCCACCTACAATCCCGAACGGATCAAAATTTCTTCCCGATGCAAGCTGCCACAAGCTGGAAGACTAGCTTCCCTTGGAGGGCCAAAGGCCTCCTAGAAACTGACATCAGGCACCTGGGCAGCTGAATTTACTTACCCCTGGAAACAGCCCATCCTTTGTGTCAACTCCCTCAGCCAGGCACCCAGCTCCAGCCACCTAAAATCCCGAACGGAACAGCATTTCATCCAGATGCAAGCTGCCACAAGCAGGAAACCTGGCTTCCCATGGAGGGCCAAAGGCCTCCTACAAACTGACATCAGGCACCTGGGCGGCTGACTTTACTTACCCCTGGAAACAGCCCATCCTTTGTGTCCAACTCCCTCAGCCGGGCACCCAGCTCCGGCCACCTACAATCCCGAACGGAACAGGATTTCTTCCAGATGCAAGCTGCCTTGAACAGGTAGAATGGCTTCCCTTGGAGGGCCAAAGGCCTCCTACAAACTGACATCAGGCACCTGGGCAGCTGACTTTACTTACCCCTGGAAACAGGCCATCCTTTGTGCCCAACTCCCTCTGCCGGGCACCTGGCCTCGGCCACCTACAATCCCGAACAAACAGTATTTCTTCCAGATGCAAGCTGCCACAAACTGGAAGCCTGGCTTCCCTTGGAGGGCCAAAGGCCTCCTACAAACTGACATCAGGCACCTGGGCAGCTGACTTTATTTACCCCTGGAAACAGCCCATCCTTTGTGTCCAACTCCCTCTGCCAGGCACCCAGCTCCGGCCACCAACAATCCCGAACGGAACAGCATTTCTTCCAGATGCAAGCTGCCACAAGCTGGAAACGTGGCTTCACTTGGAGGGCCAAAGGCCTCCTACAAACTGACATCAGGCACCTGGGCAGCTGACTTTACTTACCCCTGGAACCAGGAAATCCTTTGTGCCAAACTCCCTCAGCCGGGCACCTAGCCTCGGCCACCTACAATCCCGAAAGGAACAGCATTTCTTCCAGATGCAAGCTGCCACAAGCTGGAAACGTGTCTTCACTTGGAGGGCCAAAGGCCTCCTACTAACTGACATCAGGCACCTGGGCAGCTGACTTTACTTACCCCTGGAAATAGGAAATCCTTTGTGCCAAACTCCCTCAGCCGGGCACCTAGCCTAGGACACCTACAATCCCGAACGGAACAGCATTTCTTCCAGATGCAAGCTGCCTTGAACAGGAAGACTAGCTTCCCTTGGAGGGGCAAAGTCCTCCTACAAACTGACATCAGGCACCTGGGCAGCTGACTTTACTTACCCCTGGAAACAGGCCATCCTTTGTGCCCAACTCCCTCAGCCCGGCATCTGGCCTCGGTCACCTACAATCCCGAACGGAACAGCATTTCTTCCAGATGCAAGCTGCCACAAGCAGGAAGCCTGGCTTCCCATGGAGGGCCAAAGGCCTCCTACAAACTGACATCAGGCACTTGGGCAGCTGACTTTACTTATCCCTGGAAACAGCCCATCATTTGAGTCCAACTCCCTCAGCCGGGCACCCAGCTCCGGCCACCTACAATCCCGAACGGAACAGCATTTCTTCCAGATGCAAGCTGCCACAAGCTGGAAGACTAGCTTCCCTTGGAGGGCCAAAGGCATCCTACAAACTGACATCAGGCACCTGGGCAGCTGACTTTACTTACCCCTGGAAACAGGCCATCCTTTGTGCCCATCTCCCTCAGCCCGGCATCTGGCCTCGGCCACCTACAATCCCAAACGGAACAGGATTTCTTCCAGATGCAAGCTGCCTTGAACAGGTGGAATGGCTCCCTTGGAGGGCCAAAGGCCTCCTACAAACTGACATCAGGCACCTGGGCAGCTGACTTTACTTACCCCTGGAAACAGCCCATCCTTTGTGCCCAACTCCGTCTGCCGGGCCCACAGCTTTGGCCACCTACAATCCCGAACAGAAAAGGAGTTCTTCCAGATGCAAGCTGCCACAGGCTGGAAGCATGGCTTCCCATGGAGTGCCAAAAGCCTCCTACAAACTGACATCAGGCACCTGGGCAGCTGACTTTACTTTCCTCATGAAACAGGCCATCCTTTGTGCCCAACTCCCTCTGCCGGGCACCTGGCCTCGGCCACCTACAATCCCGAACTGAACAGGATTTCTTCCAGATGCAAGCTGCCACAAACTGGAAGCCTGGCTTCCCTTGGAGGGCCAAAGGCCTCCTACAAACTGACATCAGGCACCTGGGCAGCTGACTTTACTTACCCCTGGAAACAGCCCATCCTTTGTGTCCAACTCCGTCAGCCAGGCACCCAGCTCCGGCCACCTACAATCCCGAACGGAACAGCATTTCTTCCAGATGCAGGCTGCCACAAGCTGGAAACGTGGCTTCACTTGGAGGGCCAAAGGCCTCCTACAAACTGACATCAGGCACCTGGGCAGCTGACTTTACTTACCCCTGGAAACAGGAAATCCTTTGTGCCAAACTCCCTCAGCCGGGCACCTAGCCTCGGCCACCTACAATCCCGAACGGAACAGGATTTCTTCCAGATTCAAGCTGCCACAAGCTGGAAGAATGGTTTCCCGTGGAGGGCCAAAGGCCTCCTACAAACTGACATCAGGCACCTGGGCAGCTGACTTTACTTACGCCTGGAAACAGGCCATCCTTTGTGCCCAACTCCCTCAGCCCGGCAACTGGCCTCGGCCACCTACAATCCCAAACGGAACAGGATTTCTTCCAGATGCAAGCTGCCTTGAACAGGTAGAATGGCTTCCCATGGAGGGCCAAAGGCCTCCTACAAACTGACATCAGGCACCTGGGCAGCTGACTTTACTTACCCCTGGAAACAGCCCATCCTTTGTGCCCAACTCCCTCTGCCGGGCACCTGGCCTCGGCCACCTACAATCCCGAACAAACAGTATTTCTTCCAGATGCAAGCTGCCACAAACTGGAAGCCTGGCTTCCCTTGGAGGGCCAAGGTCACCTACAAACTGACATCAGGCACCTGGGCAGCTGACTTTACTTACCCCTGGAAACAGCCCATCCTTTGTGTCCAACTCCCTCAGCCAGGCACCCAGCTCCGGCCACCAACAATCCCAAACGGAACAGCATTTCTTCCAGATGCAAGCTGCCACAAGCTGGAAACGTGGCTTCACTTGGAGGGCCAAAGGCCTCCTACAAACTGACATCAGGCACCTGGGCAGCTGACTTTACTTACCCCTGGAAACAGGAAATCCTTTTTGCCAAACTCCCTCAGCCGGGCACCTAGCCTCGGCCACCTACAATCCCGAACGGAACAGCATTTCTTCCAGATGCAAGCTGCCACAAGCTGGAAACGTGGCTTCACTTGGAGGGCCAAAGGCCTCCTACAAACTGACATCAGGCACCTGGGCGGCTGACTTTACTTACCCCTGGAAATAGGAAATCCTTTGTGCCAAACTCCCTCAGCCGGGCACCTAGCCTCGGACACCTACAATCCCGAACGGAACAGCATTTCTTCCAGATTCAAGCTGCCACAAGCTGGAAGAATGGCTTCCCTTGGAGGGCCAAAGGCCTCCTACAAACTGACATCAGGCACCTGGGCAGCTGACTTTACTTAACCCTGGAAACAGGCCATCCTTTGTGCTCTACTCCCTCAGCCCGGCAACTGGCCTCGGCCACCTACAATCCCGAACAAACAGTATTTCTTCCAGATGCAAGCTGCCACAAACTGGAAGCCTGGCTTCCCTTGGAGGGCCAAAGGCCTCCTACAAACTGTCATCAGGCACCTGGGCAGCTGAGTTTACTTACCCCTGGAAACAGGCCATCCTTTGTGCCCAACTCCCTCTGCCGGGCACCAGGCCTCGGACACCTACAATCCTGAACGGAACAGCATTTCTTCCAGATGCAAGCTGCCACAAGCAGGAAGCCTGGCTTCCCATGGAAAGCCAAAGGCCTCCTAAAAACTGACATCAGGCACCTGGGCAGCTGACTTTACTTACCCCTGGAAACAGGCCATCCTTTGTGCCCAACTCCCTCAGCCCGTCATCTGGCCTCGGCCACCTACAGTTCCAAACGGAACAGGATTTCTTCCAGATGCAAGCTGCCTTGAACAGGTGGAATGGCTCCCTTGGAGGCCAAAGGCCTCCTACAAACTGACATCAGGCACCTGGGCAGCTGACTTTACTTACCCCTGGAAACAGCCCATCCTTTGTGCCCAACTCCGTCTGCCGGGCCCACAGCTTTGCCACCTACACTCCCGAACGGAACAGGAGTTCTTCCAGATGCAAGCTGCCACAGGCTGGAAGCATGGCTTCCCATGGAGGGCCAAAGGCCTCCTACAAACTGACATCAGGCACCTGGGCAGCTGACTTTACTTACCCCTGGAAACAGGAAATCCTTTGTGCCAAACTCCCTCAGCCGGGCACCTAGCCTCGGCCACCTACAATCCCGAACGGAACAGCATTTCTTCCAGATTCAAGCTGCCACAAGCTGGAAGAATGGCTTCCCTTGGAGGGCCAAAGGCCTCCTACAAACTGACATCAGGCACCTGGGCAGCGGACTTTACTTACCCCAGGAAACAGGCCATCCTTTGTGACCAACTCCCCCAGCTTGGCAAGGGGCCTCGGCCACCTACAATCCCGAACGGAACAGGATTTCTTCCAGATGCAAGCTGCCACAAACTGGAAGACTAGCTTCCCTTGGAGGGCCAAAGTCCTCCTACAAACTGACATCAGGCACCTGGGCAGCTGACTTTACTTACCCCTGGAAACAGGCCATCCTTTGTGCCCAACACCCACAGCCCGGCATCTGGCCTCGGCCACCTAAAATCCCGAACAAAACAGGATTTCTTCCAGATGCAAGCTGCCACAAACTGGAAGACAAGCTTCCCTTGGAGGGCCAAAGCCTCTTACAAACTGACATCAGGCACCTGGGCAGCTGACTTTACTTACCCCTGGAAACAGCCCATCCTTTGTGCCCAGCTCCCTCTGCGGGCACCAGGACTCGGCCACCTACAATCCTGAACGATCAGGATTTCTTCCCGATGCAAGCTGCCACAAGCAGGAAGCCTGGCCTCCCATGGAGGACCAAAGGCCTCCTACAAACTGACATCAGGCACGTGGGCAGCTGACTTTACTTACCCCTGGAAACAGCCCATCCTTTGTGCCCAACTCCGTCTGCCGGCCCACAGCTTTGGCCACCTACAATCCCGAACGGAACAGGAGTTCTTCCAGATGCAAGCTGCCACAGGCTGGAAGCATGGCTTCCCATGGAGGGCCAAAGGCCTCCTACAAACTGACATCAGGCACCTGGGCAGCTGACTTTACTTTCCTCATGCAACAGGCCATCATTTGTGCCCAACTCCCTCTGCCGGGCACCTGGCCTCGGCCACCTACAATCCCGAACTGAACAGGATTTCTTCCAGATGCAAGCTGCCACAAACTGGAAGCCTGGCTTCCCTTGGAGGGCCAAAGGCCTCCTACAAACTGACATCAGGCACCTGGGCAGCTGACTTTACTTACACCTGGAAACAGCCCATCCTTTGTGTCCAACTCCCACAGCCAGGCACCCAGCTCCGGCCACCTACAATCCCGAACGGAACAGCATTTCTTCCAGATGCAAGCTGCCACAAGCTGGAAACGTGGCTTCACTTGGAGGGCCAAAGGCCTCCTACAAACTGACATCAGGCACCTGGGCAGCTGACTTTACTTACCCCTGGAAACAGGAAATCCTTTGTGCCAAACTCCCTCAGCCGGGCACCTAGCCTCGGCCACCTACAATCCCGAACGGAACAGCATTTCTTCCAGATTCAAGCTGCCACAAGCTGGAAGAATGGCTTCCCTTGGAGGGCCAAAGGCCTCCTACAAACTGACATCAGGCACCTGGGCAGCTGACTTTACTTACGCCTGGAAACAGGCCATCCTTTGTTGCCAACTCCCTCAGCCCGGCAACTGGCCTCGGCCACCTAAAATCCCGAACGGAACAGGATTTCTTCCAGATGCAAGCTGCCTTGAACAGGAAGACTAGCTTCCCTTGGAGGGGCAAAGTCCTCCTACAAACTGACATCAGGCACCTGGGCAGCTGACTTTACTTACCCCTGGAAACAGGCCATCCTTTGTGACCAACTCCCTCAGCCCGGCATATGGCCTCGGTCACCTACAATCCCGAACGGAACAGGATTTCTTCCAGATGCAAGCTGCTACAAACTGGAAGACAAGCTTCGCTTGGAGGGCCAAATGCCTCCTACAACTGACATCAGGCACCTGGGCAGCTGACTTTACTTACC
>NW_027095261.1:0-27295 GCF_029207755.1 Chamaea fasciata | reverse complement strand
GTCCCAAGGTGTGCCCTGGCTGTCCCTAAGGTGCCCTTGCTGTCCCCTCGGTGTCCCTGGGGGTGCCCTGGGTGTCCCTGGGGTGCCCTGGCTGTCCCCTTGGTGTCCCTGGGGGTGCCCTGGGTGTCCCTGGGGTGCCCTGGCTGTCCCCTAGGGTTCTCTGGGGGTGCCCTGGCTGTCCCGTCAGTGTCCCTGGGGGTGCCCTGCCTGTCCCCTAGGTGTCCCTGGGGGTTCCCTGCCTGTCCCCTAGGTGTCCCTGGGGGTTCCCTGGGTGTCCCTGGAGTGCCCTGGCTGTCCCCTAAATGTCCCTGGGGGTGCCCTGGCTGTCCCCTAGGTGTCACTGAGGGTGTCCTGCCTTCCCCTAGGCGTCCCTGGGGGTGCCCTGGCTTTCCCTACGGTGTCCCTGGGGGTGCCCTGCCTGTCCCCTAGATGTCCCTGGGGGTTCCCTGGCTGTCCCTCGGGTTCCCTGGCTGTCCCCTAGTGTCCCTGGGGGTGGCTAGGGTGTCCCTGGGGTTCCCTGGCTGTCCCCTAGGTGTCCCTGGGGGGGCCCTGGGTGTCCCTGGGGGTGCACAGAGTGTCAGTGGGGTTCCCTGGCTGTCCCGTACTTGTCCCTGGGGTTCCCTGGCTGTCCCCTAGGTGTCCCTGGGGGTGCCCTGAGTGTCCCTGGGCTGCCCTGGCTGTCCCCTAGGTGTCCCTGGGGGTGCCCTCGCTGTCCCTGGGGTGCCCTGGCTGTCCCCTAGGTGTCCCTGGGGGTTCCCTGCGTGTCCCCTAGGTGTCCTTGGGGATGCCCTGGCTGTCCCTAGGGTGGCATGGCTGTGCCCTCGCTGTCCCTGGGGGTGCCCTGGGTGTGCCTGGGGTGCCCTGGCTGTCCCCTAGGTGTCCCTAGGGGTTCCCTGGCTGTCCCCTACGTGTCCCTGGGGGTGCCCTGGGTGTCCCTGGGGTGCCCTGGCTGTCCCCTATGTGTCCCTGGGGGGGCCCTGACTGTCCCCTAGGTGTCCCTGGGGGTGCCCTGGCTGTCCCTGGGGTGCCCTGGCTGTCCCCAAGTTGTCCCTGGCGGTGCCCTGCCTGTCCTCTCGGTGTCCCTGGGGGTACCCTGGCTGTCCCTGGGGGGTGCACAGGGTGTCCCTGGGTTGCCTGGCTGTCCCCTAGGTGTCCCTGGGGGGGCCCTGGCTGTCCCCTAGGTGTCCCTGGGGGTGCCCTGGCTGTCCCCTACGTGTCCCTGGAGCTGCCCTGAGTGTCCCTGGGGTGCCCTGGGGGGTGCCCTGGCTGACCCTGGAGTGCCCTGGCTGGTCACCCTAGGTGTCCCTGGGGGGTGCCCTGGCTGTCCCCTCGGTGTCCCTGGGGGTGCCCTGACTGTCCTTGGGGTGCCCAGGGGGTGCCCTGGCTGTCCCCAAGGTGTCCCTGGGGTTGCCTTCCCTGTCACCTAGGATCCCTGGGGTGCCCTGGCTGTCCCCTCGGTGTCCCTGGGGGTGCCCAGGGTGTCCCTGGGAGTGCCGTGGCTGTCCCCTAGGTGTTCCTGGGGGTGCCCTGGGTGTCCCTGGGGTGCCCTGGCTGTCCCCTTGGTGTCCCTGGGGGTGCCCTGGCTGTCCCCTTCGTGTCTTGGGGGTGCCCTGGCTGTCCCTAGGGTGCGCTGGCTGTCCCCTAGGTGTCCCTGGGGGTGCCCAGGGTGTCTCTGGGGTGCCTTGGCTGTCCCCTACGTGTCCCTGGGGGGCCCAGTGTGTCCCTGGGGGTGCCTTGGCTGTCCCCTAGGTGTCCCTGGGGGTGCCCTGGCTGTCCCCTTGGTGTGTCTGGGGGTGCCCTGACTGTCCTTGGGGTGCTCTGGCTGTCCCCTAGCTGTCCCTGGGGGTGCCCTGGCTGTCCCTGGGGTGCCATGGCTGTCCTCTACGTGTCCCTGGGGGTGCCCTGGGTGTCCCTGGGGTGCCCTGGGGGCGCCCTGCCTATCCTATAGTTGTCCCTGGGGGTGCCCTGGCTGTCCCCTCGGTGTCCCTGGGGGTGCCCTGCCTGTCCCCTAGGTGTCCCTGGGGGTGCCCTGGGTGTCCCTGGGGTTCCCTGGCTGACCTGTACGTGTCCCTGGGGTTCCCTGAAGGTCCCCTAGGTGTCCCTGGGGGTGCCCAGGGTGTCCCTGGGGGTGCCCTTGCTGTCCCGTAGGTGTCCCTAGGGGTGCCCTGGGTGTCCCTGGGGTACCCTGGCTGTCCCCTAGGTGTCCCTGGGGTGCCCTGGCTGTCCCCTTGGTGTCCCTGGGGTGCCCTGGCTGTCCCCTAGGTGTCCCTGGGGGTGCCCTGGCTGTCCTTGGGGTGCTCGGGCTGTCCCCTTGGTGTCCCTGGGGGTGCCCTGGCTGTCCCCTAGCTGTCCCTGGGGGTGCCCTGGCTGTCCCTGGGGTGCCATGGCTGTCCTCTACGTGTCCCTGGGGTGCCCTGGGTGTCCCTGGGGTGCCCTGGGGGTGCCCTGCCTGTCCTCTAGGTGTCCCTGGGGGTGCCCTGGCTGTCCCCTAGGTGTCCCTCGGGGTGCCCTGGCTGTCCCCTAGGCGGCTCTTGGGGTGCCCTGGCTGTCCCTAGGGTGTTCTGGGCTGTGCCCTTGGTGTCCCTGGGGGTGCCCTGGGTGTCCCTGGGGATGCCCTGGCTGTTCCCTAGGTGTCCCTGGGGGTTCCCTGCGTGTCCCCTAGGTGTCCTTGGGGGTGCCCTGGCTGTCCCTAGGGTGGCATGGCTGTTCCCTCGGTGTCCCTGGGGGTGCCCTGGCTGTCCCTAGGGTGCCCTGGCTGTCTCCTAGGTGTCCCTGGGGTTGCCCTGGGTGTGCCTGGGGTGCCCTGGCTGTCCCCTCGGTGTCCCTGGGGGTGCCCTGGCTGTCCCCTTAGTGTCCCTGGGGGTGCCCTGAGTGTCCTTGGGGTGCCTTGGCTGTCCCCTAGGTGTCCCTGGGGGGGCCCTGGCTGTCCCCTAGGTGTCCCTGGGGGTGCCCTGGGTGTCCCTGGGGGTGCACAGTGTGTCCCTGGGGTTCCCTGGCTGTCCCCTAGGTGTCCCTGAGGGGGCCCTGGCTGTCCCCTAGGTGTCCCTGGGGGTGTCCTGGCTGTCCCCTACGTGTCCCTGGAGCTGCCCTGGGTGTCCCTGGGGTGCCCTGGGGGTGCCCTGGCTGACCCTGGAGTGCCCTGGCTGTCCCCTAGGTGTCCCTGGGGGGTCCCCTGGCTGTCCCCTAGGTGTCCCTGGGGGTGCCCTGGCTGTCCCTAGGGTGCCCTGGGGGTGCCCTGGCTGTCCCTGGAGTGCCCTGGCTGTCCCCTCGGTGTCCCTGGGGGTGCCCTGAGTGTCCTTGGGGTGCCCAGGGGGTGCCCTGGCTGTCCCCAAGGTGTCCCTGGGGTTGCCTTCCCTGTCATCTAGGTGTCCTGGGGTGCCCTGGCTGTCTCCTAGGTGTCCCTGGGGGTGCCCTGGGTGTGCCTGGGGTGCCCTGGCTGTTCCTTAGGTGTCCCTGGGGGTGCCCTGCCTGTCCCCTTTGTGTCCCTGGGGGTGCCCTGGGTGTCCCTGGGGTACCCTGGCTGTCCCCTAGGTGTCCCTGGGGGTGCCCTGGCTTTCCCTTTGGCGTCCCTGGGGTGCCCTGGCTGTCCCCTAGGTGTCCCTGGGGGGTCCCCTGGCTGTCCCCTAGGTGTCCCTGGGGGTGCCCTGGCTGTCCCTAGGGTGCCCTGGGGGTGCCCTGGCTGTCCCTGGAGTGCCCTGGCTGTCCCCTCGGTGTCCCTGGGGGTGCCCTGAGTGTCCTTGGGGTGCCCAGGGGGTGCCCTGGCTGTCCCCAAGGTGTCCCTGGGGTTGCCTTCCCTGTCATCTAGGTGTCCCTGGGGTGCCCTGGCTGTCTCCTAGGTGTCCCTGGGGGTGCCCTGGGTGTGCCTGGGGTGCCCTGGCTGTTCCCTAGGTGTCCCTGGGGGTGCCCTGGCTGTCCCCTAAGTGTCCCTGGGGGTGCCCTGAGTGTCCTTGGGGTGCCCTGGCTGTCCCCTAGGTGTCCCTGGGGGTGCCCTGCCTGTCCCCTAGGTGTCCCTGGGGGTGCCCTGAGTGTCCCTGGGGTTCCCTGGCTGACCCGTACGTGTCCCTGGGGTTCCCTGAAGGTCCCCTAGGTGTCCCTGGGGGTGCCCAGGGTGTCCCTGGGGGTGCCCTTGCTGTCCCGTAGGTGTCGCTGGGGGTGCCCTGGGTGTCCCTGGGGTACCCTGGCTGTCCCCTAGGTGTCCCTGGGGGTGCCCTGGCTTTCCCTTTGGCGTCCCTGGGGTGCCCTCGCTGTCCCCTAGGTGTCCCTGGGGGTGCCCTGGCTCTCCTTGGGTTGGCCTGGCTGTGCCCTTGGTGTCCCTGAGGGTGCCCTGGCTGTCCCTAGGGTGCCCTGGCTGTGCCCTAGGTGTCCCTGGGGTGCCCTGGGTGTCCCTGGCGTGCCCTGGCTGTCTCCTAGGTGTCCCTGTGGGTGCCCTCCCTGTCCCCCGGGATGCCCTGGCTGTCCCCTAGGTGTCCCTGTAGGTGCCCTGGCTGTCCCCTAGGTGTCCCTGGGGGTCCCTTTGGTGTCCCTGGGGGTGCCCTGGCTGTCCCCTAGGTGTCCATGGGGGTGCCCTGGGTGTTCCTGGGCTGCCCTGGCTGTCCCTAGGTGTCCCTGGGGGTGCCCTGGATGTCACTGGGGGGGCCCTGGCTGTCCCTGGGGGTGCCCTGGCTGTCCCCTAGGTGTCCCTGGGGGTGCCCTCGCTGTCCCCTGGGGTGCCCTGGCTGTCCCCTAGGTGTCCCTGGTGGTCCCCTTGGTGTCCCTGGGGGTGCCCAGGGTGTCCCTTAGGTGTCCCTAGGGTGCCCTGGCTGTGCCCTAGGTGTCCCTGGGGTGCCCTGGCTGTCCCGTCAGTGTCCCTGGGGGTGCCCTGGCTGTCCCTAGGGTGCCCTGGCTGTGCCCTTGGTGTCCCTGGGGGTGCCCTGCTGTCTCCTAGGTTTCCCTGGGGGTGCACAGGGTGTCCCTGGGGTGTCCTGGCTGTCCCCCACGTGTCCCTGGGGGTGCCCAGGGTGTCCCTGGGGGTGCCCTTGCTGTCCCGTAGGTGTCCCTGGGGGTGCCCTGGGTGTCCCCCTGGTGTCCCTGGGGTGCCCTGGCTGTCCCCTAGGTGTCCCTGGGGTGACCAGGCTGTCCTTGGGGTGCTCTGGGCTGTCCCTAGGTGTCCCTGGGGGTGCCCTGCCTGTCCCCTAGGTGTCCCTGGGGGTGCCCTGGCTGTCCCCTAGGTGTCCCTGGGTGTCCCTGGGCGTGCACAGGGGTGTCCCTGGGGTTCCCTGGCTGTCCCCTAGGTGTCCCTGGGGGGGCCCTGGCTGTCCCCTAGGTGTCCCTGGGGGTGCCCTGGGTGTCCCTGGGGGGGCCCTGGCTGTCCCCTAGGTTTCCCTGGGGGTGCCCTGGGTGTCCTTGGGGGGGCCCTGGCTGTCCCCTAGGTGTCCCTGGGGGGGCCCTGGCTGTCCCTAGGTGTCCCTGGGGGTGCATTAGGTGTCCCTGGGGGTGCCCAGGGTGTCCCTGGGTTCCCTGGCTGTCCCCTAGGTGTCCCTGGGGGGGCCCTGGTGTCCCTGGGGTGCCCTGGGGGTACCCTGGCTGTCCCTGGAGGTGCCCTGCCTGTCCCTTAGGTGTCCCTGGGGGTGCCCTGGCTGTCCCTAGGGTGCCCTGGCTGTGCCCTCGGTGTCTCTGGGGGTGCCCTGGGTGTCCCTAGGGTACCATGGCTGTCCCTAGGGTGCCCTGGCTGTCCCCTCGGTGTCCCTGGGGATGCCCTGGTGTCCCTGGGGTGCCCTGGCTGTCCCGTCAGTGTCCCTGGGGGTGCCCTGCCTGTCCCCTAGGTGTCCCTGTGGGTGCCCTGCCTGTCCTATGGTGCCCTGGCTGTCCCCTACGTGTCTCTGGGGTGCCCTGGCTGTCCCTAGGGTGCCCTGGCTGGGCCCTCAGTGTCTCTGGGAGTGCCCAAGGTGTCCCTTGGCGTGCCCCATGGTGTTCCTGGGGTTCCCTGGCTGTCCCCTAGGTGTCCCTGGGGGGCCCTGGGTGTCCCCTAGGTGTCCCTGGAGGTGCCCTGGCTGTCTTTAGGGTGCCCTGGCTGTCCCCTAGTGTCCCTGGGGGTGCCCTAGGTGTCCCTGGGGGTGCCCTGGCTGTCCCTGGAGTGCCCTGGCTGTCCCCCTAGGTGTCCCTGGGGGTGCCCTGGCTGTCCCCTAGGTGTCCCTGGGGGTGTCCTGCCTTCCCCTAGGTGTCCCTCGGGTGCCCTGGCTTTCCCCTAGGTGTCCCTGGGGGTGCCCTGCGTGTCCCTGGGGTGCCCTGGCTGTCCCCTAGGTGTCCCTGGGGGTGCCCTGGCTGTCCCGTCAGTGTCCCTGGGGGTGCCCTGCCTGTCCCCTAGGTGTCGTTGGGGGTGCCCTGGGTGTCCCTGGGGGTGCCCTGCCTGTCCCCTAGGTGTCCCTAAGGGTGCCCTGGCTGTCTCCTAGGTGTCCCTGGGGGTGCCCAGGGTGTCCCTGGGGTGTCCTGGCTGTCCCCTACGTGTCCCTGGGGTGCCCAGGGTGTCCCTGGGGGTGCCCTTGCTGTCCCGTAGGTGTCCCTGGGGGTGCCTTGGGTGTCCCCTTGGTGTCCCTGGGTGCCCTGGCTGTCCCCTAGGTGTCCCTGGGGGTGACCAGGCTGTCCTTGGGGTGCTCTGGCTGTCCCCTAGGTGTCCCTGGGGGTGCCCTGCCTGTCCCCTAGGTGTCCCTGGGGTGCCCTGGCTGTCCCCTAGGTGTCCCTGGGTGTGCCCTGGGTGTCCCTGGGCGTGCACAGGGTGTCCTGGGGTTCCCTGGCTGTCCCCTAGGTGTCCCTGGGGGGGCCCTGGCTGTCCCCTAGGTGTCCCTGGGGGTGCCCTGGGTGTCCCTGGGGGGGCCCTGGCTGTCCCCTAGGTTTCCCTGGGGGTGCCCTGGGTGTCCTTGGGGGGGCCCTGGCTGTCCCCTAGGTTTCCCTGGGGGTGCCCTGGGTGTCCCTGGGGGGGCCCTGGCTGTCCCCTAGGTTTCCCTGGGGGTGCCCTGGGTGTCTCTGGGGGGGCCCTGGCTGTCCCCTAGGTGTCCCTGGGGGGGCCCTGGTGTCCCTGGGGTGCCCTGACTGTCCCTAGGTGTCCCTGGGGGTGCCCTGGGTGTCCATGGGGCGCCCTGGGGGTACCCTGGCTGTCCCTGGAGGTGCCCTGCCTGTCCCTTAGGTGTCCCTGGGGGTGCCCTGGCTGTCCCTAGGGTGCCCTGGCTGTGCCCTCGGTGTCTCTGGGGGTGCCCTGGGTGTCCCTAGGATACCATGGCTGTCCCTAGGGTGCCCTGGCTGTCCCCTCGGTGTCCCTGGGGATGCCCTGGGTGTCCCTGGGGTGCCCTGGCTGTCCTGTCAGTGTCCCTGGGGGTGCCCTGCCTGTCCCCTAGGTGTCCCTGGGGGTACCCTGCCTGTCCCTATGGTGCCCTTGCTGTCCCCTACGTGTCCCTGGGGGTGCCCTGGCTGTCCCTAGGGTGCCCTGGCTGGGCCCTCAGTGTCTCTGGGAGTGCCCTAGGTGTCCCTTGGCGTGCCCATGGTGTTCCTGGGGTTCCCTGGCTGTCCCCTAGGTGTCCCTGGGGGGGCCCTGGGTGTCCCCTAGGTGTCCCTGGAGGTGCCCTGGCTGTCTTTAGGGTGCCCTGGCTGTCCCCTAGGTGTCCCTGGGGGTGCCCTAGGTGTCCCTGGGGGTGCCCTGGCTGTCCCTGGAGTGCCCTGGCTGTCCCCTAGGTGTCCCTGGGGGGGCCCTGGCAGTCCCCCAGGTGTCCCTGGGGGTGTCCTGCCTTCCCCTAGGTGTCCCTCGGGTGCCCTGGCTTTCCCCTAGGTGTCCCTGGGGGTGCCCTGCGTGTCCCTGGGGTGCCCTGGCTGTCCCCTAGGTGTCCCTGGGGGTGCCCTGGCTGTCCCTAGGGTGCCCTGGGGGTGCCCTGGCTGTCCCTGGAGTGCCCTGGCTGTCCCCTCGGTGTCCCTGGGGGTGCCCTGAGTGTCCTTGGGGTGCCCAGGGGGTGCCCTGGCTGTCCCCAAGGTGTCCCTGGGGTTGCCTTCCCTGTCATCTAGGTGTCCCTGGGGTGCCCTGGCTGTCTCCTAGGTGTCCCTGGGGGTGCCCTGGGTGTGCCTGGGGTGCCCTGGCTGTTCCCTAGGTGTCCCTGGGGGTGCCCTGGCTGTCCCCTAAGTGTCCCTGGGGGTGCCCTGAGTGTCCTTGGGGTGCCCTGGCTGTCCCCTAGGTGTCCCTGGGGGTGCCCTGCCTGTCCCCTAGGTGTCCCTGGGGGTGCCCTGGGTGTCCCTGGGGTTCCCTGGCTGACCCGTACGTGTCCCTGGGGTTCCCTGAAGGTCCCCTAGGTGTCCCTGGGGGTGCCCAGGGTGTCCCTGGGGGTGCCCTTGCTGTCCCGTAGGTGTCGCTGGGGGTGCCCTGGGTGTCCCTGGGGTACCCTGGCTGTCCCCTAGGTGTCCCTGGGGGTGCCCTGGCTTTCCCTTTGGCGTCCCTGGGGTGCCCTCGCTGTCCCCTAGGTGTCCCTGGGGGTGCCCTGGCTGTCTCCTAGGTTTCCCTGGGGGTGCCCAGGGTGTCCCTGGGGTGTCCTGGCTGTCCCCCACGTGTCCCTGGGGGTGCCCAGGGTGTCCCTGGGGGTGCCCTTGCTGTCCCGTAGGTGTCTCTGGGGGTGCCCTGGGTGTCCCCCTGGTGTCCCTGGGGTGCCCTGGCTGTCCCCTAGGTGTCCCTGGGGGTGACCAGGCTGTCCTTGGGGTGCTCTGGCTGTCCCCTAGGTGTCCCTGGGGGTGCCCTGGCTGTCCCCTAGGTGTCCCTGGGGGTGCCCTGGCTCTCCTTGGGTTGGCCTGGCTGTGCCCTTGGTGTCCCTGAGGGTGCCCTGGCTGTCCCTAGGGTGCCCTGGCTGTGCCCTAGGTGTCCCTGTAGTGCCCTGGCTGTCCTCTAGGTGTCCCTGGGGTGCCCTGGGTGTCCCTGGCGTGCCCTGGCTGTCTCCTAGGTGTCCCTGTGGGTGCCCTCCCTGTCCCCCGGGATGCCCTGGCTGTCCCCTAGGTGTCCCTGTAGGTGCCCTGGCTGTCCCCTAAGTGTCCCTGGGGGTCCCTTTGGTGTCCCTGGGGGTGCCCTGGCTGTCCCCTAGGTGTCCATGGGGGTGCCCTGGGTGTCCCTGGGCTGCCCTGGCTGTCCCCTAGGTGTCCCTGGGGGTGCCCTGGATGTCACTGGGGGGGCCCTGGCTGTCCCTGGGGGTGCCCTGGCTGTCCCCTAGTTGTCCCTGGGGGTGCCCTCGCTGCCCCTGGGGTGCCCTGGCTGTCCCCTAGGTGTCCCTGGTGGTCCCCTTGGTGTCCCTGGGGGTGCCCAGGGTGTCCCTTAGGTGTCCCTAGGGTGCCCTGGCTGTGCCCTAGGTGTCCCTGGGGTGCCCTGGCTGTCCCGTCAGTGTCCCTGGGGGTGCCCTGGCTGTCCCTAGGGTGCCCTGGCTGTGCCCTTGGTGTCCCTGGGGGTGCCCTGGCTGTCTCCTAGGTTTCCCTGGGGGTGCCCAGGGTGTCCCTGGGGTGTCCTGGCTGTCCCCCACGTGTCCCTGGGGGTGCCCAGGGTGTCCCTGGGGGTGCCCTTGCTGTCCCGTAGGTGTCCCTGGGGGTGCCCTGGGTGTCCCCCTGGTGTCCCTGGGGTGCCCTGGCTGTCCCCTAGGTGTCCCTGGGGGTGACCAGGCTGTCCTTGGGGTGCTCTGGCTGTCCCCTAGGTGTCCCTGGGGGTGCCCTGCCTGTCCCCTAGGTGTCCCTGGGGGTGCCCTGGCTGTCCCCTAGGTGTCCCTGGGTGTCCCTGGGCGTGCACAGGGTGTCCCTGGGGTTCCCTGGCTGTCCCCTAGGTGTCCCTGGGGGGGCCCTGGCTGTCCCCTAGGTGTCCCTGGGGGTGCCCTGGGTGTCCCTGGGGGGGCCCTGGCTGTCCCCTAGGTTTCCCTGGGGGTGCCCTGGGTGTCCTTGGGGGGGCCCTGGCTGTCCCCTAGGTGTCCCTGGGGGGGCCCTGGCTGTCCCCTAGGTGTCCCTGGGGGTGCATTAGGTGTCCCTGGGGGTGCCCAGGGTGTCCCTGGGGTTCCCTGGCTGTCCCCTAGGTGTCCCTGGGGGGGCCCTGGTGTCCCTGGGGTGCCCTGACTGTCCCTAGGTGTCCCTGGGGGTGCCCTGGGTGTCCCTGGGGTGCCCTGGGGGTACCCTGGCTGTCCCTGGAGGTGCCCTGCCTGTCCCTTAGGTGTCCCTGGGGGTGCCCTGGCTGTCCCTAGGGTGCCCTGGCTGTGCCCTCGGTGTCTCTGGGGGTGCCCTGGGTGTCCCTAGGGTACCATGGCTGTCCCTAGGGTGCCCTGGCTGTCCCCTCGGTGTCCCTGGGGATGCCCTGGGTGTCCCTGGGGTGCCCTGGCTGTCCCGTCAGTGTCCCTGGGGGTGCCCTGCCTGTCCCCTAGGTGTCCCTGTGGGTGCCCTGCCTGTCCCTATGGTGCCCTGGCTGTCCCCTACGTGTCTCTGGGGGTGCCCTGGCTGTCCCTAGGGTGCCCTGGCTGGGCCCTCAGTGTCTCTGGGAGTGCCCAAGGTGTCCCTTGGCGTGCCCATGGTGTTCCTGGGGTTCCCTGGCTGTCCCCTAGGTGTCCCTGGGGGGGCCCTGGGTGTCCCCTAGGTGTCCCTGGAGGTGCCCTGGCTGTCTTTAGGGTGCCCTGGCTGTCCCCTAGGTGTCCCTGGGGGTGCCCTAGGTGTCCCTGGGGGTGCCCTGGCTGTCCCTGGAGTGCCCTGGCTGTCCCCTAGGTGTCCCTGGGGGTGCCCTGGCTGTCCCCTAGGTGTCCCTGGGGGTGTCCTGCCTTCCCCTAGGTGTCCCTCGGGTGCCCTGGCTTTCCCCTAGGTGTCCCTGGGGGTGCCCTGCGTGTCCCTGGGGTGCCCTGGCTGTCCCCTAGGTGTCCCTGGGGGTGCCCTGGCTGTCCCGTCAGTGTCCCTGGGGGTGCCCTGCCTGTCCCCTAGGTGTCGTTGGGGGTGCCCTGGGTGTCCCTGGGGGTGCCCTGCCTGTCCCCTAGGTGTCCCTAAGGGTGCCCTGGCTGTCTCC
The DNA here is from genome assembly GCF_029207755.1 of Chamaea fasciata. Lineage (NCBI taxonomy): Eukaryota > Metazoa > Chordata > Aves > Passeriformes > Sylviidae > Chamaea > Chamaea fasciata. The sequence continues at coordinate 16,278 of NW_027095261.1, read as the reverse complement.
TAGGTGTCCCTGGGGGTGCCCAGGGTGTCCCTGGGGTGTCCTGGCTGTCCCCTACGTGTCCCTGGGGGTGCCCAGGGTGTCCCTGGGGGTGCCCTTGCTGTCCCGTAGGTGTCCCTGGGGGTGCCTTGGGTGTCCCCTTGGTGTCCCTGGGGTGCCCTGGCTGTCCCCTAGGTGTCCCTGGGGGTGACCAGGCTGTCCTTGGGGTGCTCTGGCTGTCCCCTAGGTGTCCCTGGGGGTGCCCTGCCTGTCCCCTAGGTGTCCCTGGGGGTGCCCTGGCTGTCCCCTAGGTGTCCCTGGGTGTGCCCTGGGTGTCCCTGGGCGTGCACAGGGTGTCCCTGGGGTTCCCTGGCTGTCCCCTAGGTGTCCCTGGGGGGGCCCTGGCTGTCCCCTAGGTGTCCCTGGGGGTGCCCTGGGTGTCCCTGGGGGGGCCCTGGCTGTCCCCTAGGTTTCCCTGGGGGTGCCCTGGGTGTCCTTGGGGGGGCCCTGGCTTTCCCCTAGGTTTCCCTGGGGGTGCCCTGGGTGTCCCTGGGGGGGCCCTGGCTGTCCCCTAGGTTTCCCTGGGGGTGCCCTGGGTGTCTCTGGGGGGGCCCTGGCTGTCCCCTAGGTGTCCCTGGGGGGGCCCTGGTGTCCCTGGGGTGCCCTGACTGTCCATAGGTGTCCCTGGGGGTGCCCTGGGTGTCCATGGGGCGCCCTGGGGGTACCCTGGCTGTCCCTGGAGGTGCCCTGCCTGTCCCTTAGGTGTCCCTGGGGGTGCCCTGGCTGTCCCTAGGGTGCCCTGGCTGTGCCCTCGGTGTCTCTGGGGGTGCCCTGGGTGTCCCTAGGATACCATGGCTGTCCCTAGGGTGCCCTGGCTGTCCCCTCGGTGTCCCTGGGGATGCCCTGGGTGTCCCTGGGGTGCCCTGGCTGTCCTGTCAGTGTCCCTGGGGGTGCCCTGCCTGTCCCCTAGGTGTCCCTGGGGGTACCCTGCCTGTCCCTATGGTGCCCTGGCTGTCCCCTACGTGTCCCTGGGGGTGCCCTGGCTGTCCCTAGGGTGCCCTGGCTGGGCCCTCAGTATCTCTGGGAGTGCCCTAGGTGTCCCTTGGCGTGCCCATGGTGTTCCTGGGGTTCCCTGGCTGTCCCCTAGGTGTCCCTGGGGGGGCCCTGGGTGTCCCCTAGGTGTCCCTGGAGGTGCCCTGGCTGTCTTTAGGGTGCCCTGGCTGTCCCCTAGGTGTCCCTGGGGGTGCCCTAGGTGTCCCTGGGGGTGCCCTGGCTGTCCCTGGAGTGCCCTGGCTGTCCCCTAGGTGTCCCTGGGGGGGCCCTGGCAGTCCCCCAGGTGTCCCTGGGGGTGTCCTGCCTTCCCCTAGGTGTCCCTCGGGTGCCCTGGCTTTCCCCTAGGTGTCCCTGGGGGTGCCCTGCGTGTCCCTGGGGTGCCCTGGCTGTCCCCTAGGTGTCCCTGGGGGTGCCCTGGCTGTCCCGTCAGTGTCCCTGGGGGTGCCCTGCCTGTCCCCTAGGTGTCGTTGGGGGTGCCCTGGGTGTCCCTGGGGGTGCCCTGCCTGTCCCCTAGGTGTCCCTGGGGGTACCCTGGGTGTTCCTGGGGTGCCCTGGCTGTCCCCTTCGTGTCCCTGGGGGTGCCCTGGCTGTCCCTGAGGTGCCCTGGCTGTTTTCAAGGTGTCCCTGTGGGTGCCCAGAGTGTCCCTGGGAGTGCCCTGGCTGTCCCCTAGGGGTCTCTGGGGGTGCCCTGTCTGTCCCGTCAGTGTCCCTGGGGGTGCCCTGCCTGTCCCCTAGGTGTCCCTGGGGGTGCCCGGCCTGTCCCCTAGGTGTCCCTGGGGGTGCCCTGGGTGTCCCTGGAGTGCCCTGGCTGTCCCCTAAATGTCCCTGGGGTGCCCTGGCTGTCCCCTAGGTGTCGCTGGGGGTGTCCTGCCTTCCCCTAGGTGTCCTGGGGGTGCCCTGGCTTTCCCTTGGGTGTCCCTGGGAGTGCCCTGCCTGTCCCCTAGGTGTCCCTGGGGGTGCCCTGGCTGTCTTTAGGGTGCCCTGGCTGTCCCCTAGGTGTCCCTGGGGGGGCCCTGGCTGTCCCCTAGGTGTCCCTGGGGGTGCCATGCCTGTCCCCTAGGTGTCCCTGGGGATGCCCTGGCTGTCCTCTAGGTGTCCCTGGGGGTGCCCTGGGTGTCCCTGGGGGTGCCCTGGCTGTCCCCTAGGTGGCCCTGGGATTGCCCTGGGTGTCCCTGGGGGTGCCCTGGAGGTCCCCTAGGTGTCCTTGGGGGTGCCCTGGTTGTCCCTGGGGTGCCCTGGCTGTCCCCAAGGTGTCCCTGGGGGTGCCCTGCCTGTCCTCTCGGTGTCCCTGGGGGTGCCCTGGCTGTGCTTTTGGTGTCCCTGGGGGTGCCCTGGCTGTCCCTAGGGTGCCCTGGCTGTCCCCTAGGTGTCCCTGGGTGTTCCCTGGGTGTCCCTGGGCGTGCACAGGGTGTCCCTGGGGTTCCCTGGCTGTCCCCTAGGTGTCCCGGGATGGGCCCTGGCTGTCCCCTAGGTGTCCCTGGGGGTGCACAGGGTGTCCCTGGGGTTCCCTGGCTGTCCCCTAGGTGTCTCTGGGGGGGCCCTGGTGTCCCTGGGTTGCCCTGGCTGTCCCCTAGGTGTCCTTGCCTGTCTCGTATCCTCGACTCCGCCTCCGGCGCCATGGTGACTCCCCTCCCAGTCTGGACCATTGTGGCCTCACCCCCTCCCCTGGGGCCATCCGACCCATCCCAGTATAGACCAGTAAGGCACCGAGTGGCCACCATGGACCCCCACACGCCTGCCAGTTCATCCCAGTTCATCCCAGTCCACTCTTTGTCCATCCCAGGTTTCTCTGGTCACCCTCCCAGTGCTCTCAGTCCATCCCAGTCCCGCAGGTGTTGGTGCTTGGGGCTTGATGAGCTGGTGCCTGTCCGCAACGTGGAGCGGCTCAAACGGGACCTCAGGGTGAGGGGGGCGCGGATTTGGGGGGATCCTGGGGGTCCTGAGTTGTCGGGGAGGGGGTTTTTGGGTTGTGGGGGGTCTGGGGGGCGTCCTGGGGGCTGCTTTGGGTGCTTTGGGGGGTATTCGGGAGGCTTGGGCGGCCCATTTGAGGCATCAAAGAACCTGAGGAGGGTTTTGATAGCTCCTGGAGGTGGAGGCGGCTGTGGGGGTGAGCTGGCTGTCCCAGGGGGTTCCTGGCTGTCCCACGATGTCCCTGGGGTGCCCTGGCTGTCACTTAGGTGTCCCTCGAGGTGCCCTGGCTGTCCCTAGGGTGCCCTGGCTGTCCCCTAGGTGTCCCTGGGGTGCCCTGACTGTCCCTAGGTGTCCCTGGGGGTACCCTGGCTGTCCCTGGAGGTGCCCTGCCTGTCCCCTAGGTGTCCCTGGGGGTGTCCTGCCTTGCCCTAGGTGTCCCTGGGGGTGCCCTGGCTGTCCCCTCCGTGTCCCTGGGGGTGCCCTGGGTGTCCCTGGGGTGCCCTGGCTGACCCCAAGGTGTCCCTTGGGGTGCCAAGAGTGTCCCTAGGAGGTCCCTGGCTGTCCCCTAGGGGTCTCTGGGGGTGCCCTGGCTGTCCCGTCAGTGTCCCTGGGGGTGCCCTGCCTGTCCCTTAGGTGTCCCTGGGTGTGCCCTGGCTGTCCCTAGGGTGCCCTGGCTGTACCCTCGGTGTCTCTGGGGGTGCCCTGGCTGTCCCTAGGGTGCCATGGCTGTCCCTAGGGTGCCCTGGCTGTCCCCTCAGTGTCCCTGGGGGTGCCCTGGGTGTCCCTGGGTAGCCCTGGCTGTCCCCTAGGTGTCCCTGGGGGGCCCCTGGCTGTCCCCTTGGTGTCCCTGGGAGGGCCCTGGCTGTCCTTGGGGTGCCCTGGCTGTCCTTGGTGTCCCAGAGGGTGCCCTGGCTGTCCCGTAGGTGTCCCTGGGCTGCCCTGGCTGTCCCTAGGGTGCCCTGGCTGTGCCCTAGGTGTCCCTGCGGTGCCATGGCTGTCCCCTCAGTGTCCCTGAGGGTGCCCTGGGTGTCCCTGGGTAGCCCTGGCTGTCCCCTAGGTGTCCCTGGGGGGGCCCTGGCTGTCCCCTTGGTGTCCCTGGGGGGGCCCTGGCTGTCCTTGGGGTGCCCTGGCTGTCCTTGGTGTCCCAGAGGGTGCCCTGGCTGTCCCGTAGGTGTCCCTGGGCTGCCCTGGCTGTCCCTAGGGTGCCCTGGCTGTGCCCTAGGTGTCCCTGGTTGTGCCCTGGTGTCCCTCGGGGTGCCCTGGCTGTCCCCTAGGTGTCCCTGGGGGTGCCGTTGGTGTGCCTGGGGTGCCCTGTCTGTCCTCTAGGTGTCCCTGGGGTTGCCTTGGGTGTCCCTGGGGTGCTCTGGATGTCCCCTTGGTGTCCCTAGGGTGCCCTGTCTGTGCCCTTGGTGTCCCTGGGGGTGCCCTGGCTGTCCCTAGGGTGACCTGGCTGTGCCCTTGGTGTCCCTGGGGGTGCCCTGGCTGTCCCTAGGGTGCCCTGGCTGTCCCCAAGGTGTCCCTGGGGGTGCCATGGCTGTCCCCTCGTTGTCCCTGGGGGTACCCTGCGTGTCCCCTAGGTGTCCTTGGGGGTGCCCTGGCTGTGCCTTACGTGTCGCTGGGGTGCCCTGGCTGTTCCCTAGGAGGCCCAGAGGGTGCCCTGGCTGTCCCTAGGGTGCCCTGCCTGTCCTTTACGTGTCCCTGGGGGTGCCATGCCTGTCCCCTAGGTGTCCCTGGGGGTGCCCTGCCTGTCCCAAGGGTGCCCTGGCTGTGCCCTCGGTGTCCCTGGGGGTGCCATGGCTGTCCCTATGGTGCCCTGTCTGTCCCCTAGGGGTCTGTGGGGGTGCCCTGCCTGTCCCCTAGGTGTCCCTGGGGGTGCCCTCCCTGTCCCTCGGGGTGCCCTGGCTGTCCCCTAGGTGTCCCTGGGGGCGCCCAGGGTGTCCCTGGGGTGCCCTGGCTGTCCCCTACGTGTCCCTGGGGGTGCCCTGGGTGTCCCTGGGGTGCCCTGGCTGTCCCCTACGTGTCCCTGGGGGTGCCCTGGGTGTCCCTGGGGGTGCCCTGGCTGTCCCCTAGGTGTCCCTGGGGGTGTCCGGCCTTCCCCTAGGTGTCCCTGGGGGTGCCCTGGCTTTCCCCTCGGTGTCCCTGGGGGTGCCCTGTCTGTCCCCTTGGTGTCCCAGGGGGTGCCCTTGGTGTCCCTGGGGTGCCCTGGCTGTCCCCTTGGTGTCCCTGGGGGAGCCCTGGGTGTCCCTGGGGTGCCCTGGGGGTGCCGTGCCTGTCCCCTAGGTGTCCCTGGGGGTGCCATGCCTGTCCCCTAGGTGTCCCTGGGTGTGCCCTGGCTGTCCCTAGGGTGCCCTGGCTGTCCCCTAGGTGTCCCTGGGGGTGACCTGCCTGTCCCCTTGGTGTCCCTGGGGGTGCCCTGGCTGTCCCCAGGGTGCCCTGGCTGTGCCCTCGGTGTCTCTGGGGGTGCCCAGGCTGTCCCCTCGGTGTCCCTGGGGGTGCCCAGGCTGTCCCTAGTGTGCCGTGGCTGTCCCCTAGGTGTCCCTGGGGGTACCCTGTGTGTGCCTGGGGTGCCCTGGCTGTCCCCTAGGTGTCCCTGGGGGTGACCTGGGTGTCCCTGGGGATGCCCTGGCTGTCCCCTAGGTGTCCCTGGGTGTCCCTGGGGTGCCGTGGGGGTGCCCTGCCTGTCCTCTAGGTGTCCTTGGGGGTGCCCTGGCTGTCCCCTAGGTTTCCCTGGGGGTGCCTTGGCTGTCCCCTAGGTGTCCCTCGGGGGTGCCCTGGGTGTCCCTGGAGTGCCCTGGCAGTCCCCTAAATGTCCCTGGGAGTTCCCTGGATTTCCCCTCGGTGTCCCTGGGGGTGCCCTGCCTGTCCCCTAGGTGTCCCTGGGGGTGCCCTGGCTGTCTTTAGGGTGCCCTGGCTGTCCCCTAGGTGTCCCTGGGTGTGCCCTGCCTGTCCCCTAGGTGTCGTTCGGGGTGCCATGGGTGTCCCTGGGGTGCCCTGCCTATCCCCTAGGTGTCCTTGGGGGTGCCCTGGGTGTCCCCTAGGTGTCCCTGGGTGTGCCCTGCCTGTCCCCTTGGTGTCGTTCGGGGTGCCCTGGGTGTTTCTGGGGCGCCCTGGCTGTCCCCTAGGGGTCTCTGGGAGTGCCCTGGCTGTCCACTAGGTGTCCCTGGGAGTGCCCTGACTGTCCTTGGGGTGCCCAGGGGGTGCCCTGGCTGTCCCCAAGGTGTCCCTGGGGTTGCCTTCCCTGTCACCTAGGTGTCCCTGGGGTGCCCTGGCTGTCCCCTCGGTTTCCCTGGGGGTGCCCAGGGTGTCCCTGGGAGTGCCCTGGCTGTCCCCTTGGTGTCCCTGGGGGTGCCCTGGCTGTCCCCTTCCTGTCTTGGGGGTGCCCTGGCTGTCCCTAGGGTGCCCTGGCTGTCCCCTAGGTGTCCCTGGGGGTGCCCAGGGTGTCCCTAGGGTGCCCTGGCTGTCCCCTACATGTCCCTGGGGGGCCCAGTGTGTCCCTGGGGGTGCCTTGGCTGTCCCCTAGGTGTCCCTGGGGGTGCCCTGGCTGTCCCCTAGGTGTCCCTGGGGGTGCCCTGGCTGTCCTTGGGGTGCTCTGGCTGTCCCCTAGCTGTCCCTGGGGGTGCCCTGGCTGTCCCTGGGGTGCCATGGCTGTCCTCTCCGTGTCCCTGGGGGTACCCTGGGTGTCCCTGGGGTGCCCTGGGGGCGCCCTGCCTATCCTCTAGTTGTCTCTGGGGGTGCCCTGTCTGTCCCCTCGGTGTCCCTGGGGGTGCCCTGCCTGTCATCTAGGTGTCCCTGGGGGTGCCCTGGGTGCCCCTGGGGTTCCCTGGCTGTCCCGTACGTGTCCCTGGAATTCCCTGAATGTCCCCTAGGTGTCCCTGGGGGTGCCCAGTGTGTCCCTGGGGTTCCCTTGCTGTCCCGTAGGTGTCCCTGGGGGTGCCCTGGGTGTCCCTGGGGTACCCTGGCTGTCCCCTAGGTTTCCCTGGGGGTGCCCTGGCTGTCCCCTTGGTGTCCCTGGGGTGCCCTGGCTGTCCCCTAGGTGTCCCTGGGGGTGCCCTGTTTGTCCTTGGGGTGCTCGGGCTGTCCCCTAGCTGTCCCTGGGGGTGCCCTGGGTATCCCTGGGGTGCCCTGGGGGTGCCCTGCCTGTCCTCTAGGTGTCCCTGGGGGTGCCATGGCTGTCCCCTAGGTGTCCCTCGGGGTGCCCTGGCTGTCCCCTAGGCGGCCCTTGGGGTGCCCTGGGTGTCCCTGGGGTGCCCTGGCTTTCTCCTAGGTGTCCCTTGGGGTGCCCTGGGTGTCCCTGAGGGTGCCCTGGCTGTGCCCTTGGTGTCCCTGCGTGTCCCCTAGGTGTCCTTCGGGGTGCCCTGGCTGTCCCTAGGGTGGCATGGCTGTGCCCTCGGTGTCCCTGGGGGTGCCCTGGCTGTCCCTAGGGTGCCCTGGCTGTCCCCTAGGTGTCCCTGGGGGTGCCCTGGGTGTGCCTGGGGTGCCCTGGCTGTCCCCTAGGTGTCCCTGGGGGTGCCCTGGCTGTCCCCTAAGTGTCCCTGGGGGTGCCCTGGGTGTCCCTGGGGTGCCCTGGCTGTCCCCTAGGTGTCCCTGGGGGGGCCCTGGCTGTCCCCTAGGTGTCCCTGGGGGTGCCCTGGGTGTCCCTGGGTGTGCTCTGGAGGTCCCCTAGGTGTCCCTGGTGGTGCCCTGGCTGTCCCTGGGGTGCCCTGGCTGTCCCCAAGTTGTCCCTGGCGGTGCCCTGCCTGTCCTCTCGGTGTCTCTGGGGGTGCCCTGGCTGTCCCCTAAGTGTCCCTGGGGGTGCCCTGGGTGTCCCTGGGGTGCCCTGGCTTTCCCCTCGGTGTCCCTGGGGGTGCCCTGGATGTCCCCTAGGTGTCCCTGGGGGGGCCCTGGCTGTCCCCTAGGTGTCCCTGGGGGTGCCCTGGGTGTCCCTGGGTGTGCTCTGGAGGTCCCCTAGGTGTCCCTGGTGGTGCCCTGGCTGTCCCTGGGGTGCCCTGGCTGTCCCCAAGTTGTCCCTGGCGGTGCCCTGCCTGTCCTCTCGGTGTCTCTGGGGGTGCCCTGGCTGTCCCCTAAGTGTCCCTGGGGGTGCCCTGGGTGTCCCTGGGGTGCCCTGGCTGTCCCCTAGCTGTCCCTGGGGGGGCCCTGGCTGTCCCCTAGGTGTCCCTGGGGGTGCCCTGCCTGTCCCCTAGGTGTCCCTGGGGGTGCCCTGGCTGTCCCCTTGGTGTCCCTAGGGTGCCCTGTCTGTGCCCTTGGTGTCCCTGGGGGTGCCCTGGCTGTTCCTAGGGTTCCCTGGCTGTGCCCTTGGTGTCCCTGGGGGTGCCCTGGCTGTCCCTAGGGTGCCCTGGCTGTGCCCTTGGTGTCCCTGGGGGTGCCCTGGCTGTCCGTAGGGTGCCCTGGCTGTGCCCTAGGTGTCCCTGGAGTGCCCTGGCTGTCCCTGGGGGTGCCATGGCTGTCCCCTCGTTGTCCCTGGGGGTACCCTGCGTGTCCCCTAGGTGTCCTTGGGGGTGCCCTGGCTGTCCCCTACGTGTCCCTTGGGTGACCTGGCTGTTCCCTAGGTGTCCCTGGGGGTGCCCTGGCTGTCCCCAGGGTGCCCTGGCTGTGCCCTCGGTGTCTCTGGGGGTGCCCAGGCTGTCCCCTCGGTGTCCCTGGGGGTGCCCGGGCTGTCCCTAGTGTGCCGTGGCTGTCCCCTAGGTGTCCCTGGGGGTACCCTGTGTGTGCCTGGGGTGCCCTGGCTGTGTCCCCTAGGTGTCCCTGGGGGTGACCTGGGTGTCCCTGGGGATGCCCTGGCTGTCCCCTAGGTGTCCCTGGGTGTCCCTGGGGTGCCGTGGGGGTGCCCTGCCTGTCCTCTAGGTGTCCTTGGGGGTGCCCTGGCTGTCCCCTAGGTTTCCCTGGGGGTGCCCTGGCTGTCCCCTAGGTGTCCCTGGGGGTGCCCTGGGTGTCCCTGGAGTGCCCTGGCAGTCCCCTAAATGTCCCTGGGAGTGCCCTGGCTTTCCCCTCGGTGTCCCTGGGGGTGCCCTGCCTGTCCCCTAGGTGTCCCTGGGGGTGCCCTGGCTGTCTTTAGGGTGCCCTGGCTGTCCCCTAGGTGTCCCTGGGTGTGCCCTGCCTGTCCCCTAGGTGTCGTTCGGGGTGCCATGGGTGTCCCTGGGGTGCCCTGCCTATCCCCTAGGTGTCCTTGGGGGTGCCCTGGGTGTCCCCCTAGGTGTCCCTGGGTGTGCCCCTGCCTGTCCCCTTGGTGTCGTTCGGGGTGCCCTGGGTGTCCCTGGGGTGCCCTGGCTGTCCCCTAGGGGTCTCTGGGAGTGCCCTGGCTGTCCCCTAGGTGTCCCTGGGAGTGCCCTGACTGTCCTTGGGGTGCCCAGGGGGTGCCCTGGCTGTCCCCAAGGGTGTCCCTGGGGTTGCCTTCCCTGTCACCTAGGTGTCCCTGGGGTGCCCTGGCTGTCCCCTCGGTTTCCCTGGGGGTGCCCAGGGTGTCCCTGGGAGTGCCCTGGCTGTCCCCTTGGTGTCCCTGGGGGTGCCCTGGCTGTCCCCTTCCTGTCTTGGGGGTGCCCTGGCTGTCCCTAGGGTGCCCTGGCTGTCCCCTAGGTGTCCCTGGGGGTGCCCAGGGTGTCCCTAGGGTGCCCTGGCTGTCCCCTACATGTCCCTGGGGGGCCCAGTGTGTCCCTGGGGGTGCCTTGGCTGTCCCCTAGGTGTCCCTGGGGGTGCCCTGGCTGTCCCCTAGGTGTCCCTGGGGGTGCCCTGGCTGTCCTTGGGGTGCTCTGGCTGTCCCCCAGCTGTCCCTGGGGGTGCCCTGGCTGTCCCTGGGGTGCCCTGGCTGTCCCCTACATGTCCCTGGGGGGCCCAGTGTGTCCCTGGGGGTGCCTTGGCTGTCCCCCTAGGTGTCCCTGGGGGTGCCCTGCCTGTCCTCTAGGTGTCCCTGGGGGTGCCCTGGGGTGCCCCTGGGGTTCCCTGGCTGTCCCGTACGTGTCCCTGGAATTCCCTGAATGTCCCCTAGGTGTCCCTGGGGGTGCCCAGTGTGTCCCTGGGGTTCCCTTGCTGTCCCGTAGGTGTCCCTGGGGGTGCCCTGGGTGTCCCTGGGGTACCCTGGCTGTCCCCTAGGTTTCCCTGGGGGTGCCCTGGCTGTCCCCTTGGTGTCCCTGGGGTGCCCTGGCTGTCCCCTAGGTGTCCCTGGGGGTGCCCTGTTTGTCCTTGGGGTGCTCGGGCTGTCCCCTAGCTGTCCCTGGGGGTGCCCTGGGTATCCCTGGGGTGCCCTGGGGGTGCCCTGCCTGTCCTCTAGGTGTCCCTGGGGGTGCCATGGCTGTCCCCTAGGTGTCCCTCGGGGTGCCCTGGCTGTCCCCTAGGCGGCCCTTGGGGTGCCCTGGGTGTCCCTGGGGTGCCCTGGCTTTCTCCTAGGTGTCCCTTGGGGTGCCCTGGTTGTCCCTGAGGGTGCCCTGGCTGTGCCCTTGGTGTCCCTGCGTGTCCCCTAGGTGTCCTTCGGGGTGCCCTGGCTGTCCCTAGGGTGCCCTGGCTGTCCCCTAGGTGTCCCTGGGGGCGCCCTGGGTGTGCCTGGGGTGCCCTGGCTGTCCCCTAGGTGTCCCTGGGGGTGCCCTGGCTGTCCCCTAAGTGTCCCTGGGGGTGCCCTGGGTGCCCCTGGGGTGCCCTGGCTGTCCCCTAGGTGTCCCTGGGGGGGCCCTGTCTGTCCCCTAGGTGTCCCTGGGGGTGCCCTGGGTGTCCCTGGGTGTGCTCTGGAGGTCCCCTAGGTGTCCCTGCTGGTGCCCTGGCTGTCCCTGGGGTGCCCTGGCTGTCCCCAAGTTGTCCCTGGCGGTGCCCTGCCTGTCCTCTCGGTGTCTCTGGGGGTGCCCTGGCTGTCCCCTAAGTGTCCCTGGGGGTGCCCTGGGTGTCCCTGGGGTGCCCTGGCTTTCCCCCTCGGTGTCCCTGGGGGTGCCCTGCCTGTCCCCTAGGTGTCCCTGGGGGGGCCCTGGCTGTCCCCTAGCTGTCCCTGGGCGGGCCCTGGCTGTCCCCTAGGTGTCCCTCGGGGTGCCCTGCCTGTCCCCTAGGTGTCCCTGGGGGTGCCCTGGCTGTCCCCTTGGTGTCCCTAGGGTGCCCTGTCTGTGCCCTTGGTGTCCCTGGGGGTGCCCTGGCTGTTCCTAGGGTGCCCTGGCTGTGCCCTTGGTGTCCCTGGGGGTGCCCTGGCTGTCCCTAGGGTGCCCTGGCTGTGCCCTTGGTGTCCCCTGGGGGTTCCCGGTGCCCTGTCTGTGCCCTAGGTGTCCCTGGAGTTCCCTGGCTGTCCCTGGGGGTGCCATGGCTGTCCCCTCGTTGTCCCTGGGGGTACCCTGCGTGTCCCCTAGGTGTCCTTGGGGGTGTCCTGGCTGTCCCCTACGTGTCCCTTGGGTGACCTGGCTGTTCCCTAGGTGGCCCAGGGGGTGCCCTGGCTGTCCCTAGGGTGCCCTGGCTGTCCCCTAGGTGTCCCTGAGGGGTGCCCTGGGTGTCCCTGCGGGTGCCCAGGCTGTCCCCTAGGTGTCCCTGGGGGTGCCCAGGGTGTCCCTGGGATGCCTTGGAGGTCCCCTAGGTGTCCCTGGGGTGCCCTGGCTGTCCCCTCGGAGTCCCTGGGGGTGCCCAGGGTGTTCCTGGGGTGCCCTGGCTGTCCCCTACGTGTCCCTGGGGGTGCCCTGGGTGTCCCTGGGGGTGCCCTGGCTTTCCCCTAGGTTTCCCTGGGGGTGCCCTGGTGTCCCTCGGGGTGCCCAGGCTGTCCCCTAAGTGTCCCTGGGGGCGCCCAGGGTGTCCCTGGGGTGCCCTGGCTGTCCCCTACGTGTCCCTGGGGGTGCCCAGGGTGTCCCTGGGGGCGCCCTTGCTGTCCCCTAGGTGTCCCTGGGGGTGTCCTGGTGTCCCTCGGGGTGCCCTGGCTGTCCCCTAAGTGTCCCTGTGGGCGCCCAGGGTGTCCCTGGGGTGCCCTGGCTGTCCCCTACGTGTCCCTGAGGGTGCCCAGGGTGTCCCTGGGGGTGCCCTGGCTGTCCCCTAGGTGTCCCTGGGGGTCCCCTTGGTGTCCCTGGGGGTGCCCAGGGTGTCCCTTAGGTGTCCCTAGGGTTCCCTGGCTGTCCCGTAGGTGTCCCTGGGGGTGCCCTGGCTGTCCCTGGGGTGCTCTGGATGTCCCCTTGGGGTCTCTGGGGGTGCCCTGCCTGTCCCCTACGTGTCCCTGGGGGCGCCCAGGGTGTCCCTGGGGTGCCCTGGCTGTCCCCTAGGTGTCCCTGGGGGGTCCCCTTGGTGTCCCTGGGGGTGCCCAGGGTGTCCCTTAGGTGTCCCTAGGGTTCCCTGGCTGTCCCGTAGGTGTCCCTGGGGGTGCCCTGGTGTCCCTCGGGGTGCCCTGGCTGTCCCCTAGGGGTCTCTGGGGGTGCCCAGGGTGTCCCTGGGGATGCCTTGGAGGTCCCCTACGTGTCCCTGGGGTGCCCTGGCTGTCCCCTCGGTGTCCCTGGGGGTGCCCAGGGTGTCCCTGGGGGTGCCCTTGCTGTCCCGTAGGTGTCCCTGGGGGTGCCCTGGCTGTCCCTGGGGTTCCATGGCTGTCCTCTACGTGTCCCTGGGGGTGCTCTGGGTGTCCCCTCGGTATCCCTGGGGGTACCCTGCCTTTCCCCTAGGTGTCCTTGGGGGTGCCCTGGATGTCCCCTAGGTGTCCCTGGGGGTGCCCTGCCTGTGCCCTAGGTGTCCCTGGGGGTGCCCTGGCTGTCCCTAGGGTGCCCTGGCTGGTTCCTAGGTGTCCCTGGGGGTGCCCTGGGTGTCCCTGGGGTGCCCTGGCTGTCCCCTAGGTGTCCCTGGGGGTGCCCTCGGTGTCCCTGAGGGTGCTCTGGTTGTCCCCTAGGTGTCCCTGGGGGTTCCCTGCCTGTCCCCTAGGTGTCCCTGGGGGTTCCGTGGGTGTCCCTGGGGGTTCCTTGGCTGTCCCCTAGGTGTCCCTTGGGGTGCCCTAGGTGTCCCTGGAGTGCCCTGGCTATCCCCTAAATGTCCCTGGGGGTGCCCTGGCTGTCCCGTAGGTGTCCCTGGGGGTGCCCTGCCTGTCCCCTTGGTGTCCCAGGGGGTGCCCTGGGTGTCCCTGGTGTGCCCTGGCTGTCCCTAGGGTGTCCTGACTGTCCCCAAGGTGTCCCTGTGGGTGCCCAGAGTGTCCCTGGGAGTGCCCTGGCTGTCCCCTAGGGGTCTCTGGGGATGCCCTGGCTGTCCCCTCGGTGTCCCTGGGGGTGCCCTGCCTGTCCCCTAGGTGTCCCTGGGGGGTCCTGGCTGTCCCCTTGGTGTCCCTGGGGGTGCTCTGGGTGTCCCCTTGGTGTCCCTGGGGGTGCCCTGACTGTCCTTGGGGTGCCCAGGGGGTGCCCTGGCTGTGCCCTTGGTGTCCTTGGGGGTGCCCAGGCTGTCCCTAGGGTGTCCTGCTGTCCCCTAGGTGTCCCTGGGGGTGCCCTGGCAGTCCCTGGAGTGCCCTGGCTGTCCCCTAGGTGTCCCTGGGGGTGCCCTGGCTGTCCCCTAGGTGTCCCTGGGGGTGCCCTGGCTGTCCCCTAGGTGTCCCTGGGGGTGCCCTGCCTCTCCCCTAGGTGTCCCTGCGGGTGCCCTGGCTGTCCCCTAGGTGTCCCTTGGGGTGCCCTGGGTGTCCCTGGGGGTGCCCTGGCTGTCCCCTAGGTGTCCCTGGGGGTGCCCTGGGTGTCCCTGGGGGTGCCCTCGCTGTCCCTGGGGTGCCCTGGTTGTTCCCTAGGTGGCCCTGGGATTGCCCTGGGTGTCCCTGGGGGTGCCCTGGAGGTCCCCTAGGTGTCCTTGGGGGTGCCCTGGCTGTCCCTGGGGTGCCCTGGCTGTCCCCAAGGTGTCCCTGGGGGTGCCCTGCCTGTCCTCTCGGTGTCCCTGGGGGTGCCCTGGCTGTGCTTTTGGTGTCCCTGGGGGTGCCCTGGCTGTCCCTAGGGTGCCCTGGCTGTCCCCTAGGTGTCCCTGGGTGTTCCCTGGGTGTCCCTGGGCGTGCACAGGGTGTCCCTGGGGTTCCCTGGCTGTCCCCTAGGTGTCCCGGGATGGGCCCTGGCTGTCCCCTAGGTGTCCCTGGGGGTGCACAGGGTGTCCCTGGGGTTCCCTGGCTGTCCCCAAGGTGTCCCTGGGGTTGCCTTCCCTGTCACCTAGGTGTCCCTGGGGTGCCCTGGCTGTCCCCTCGGTTTCCCTGGGGGTGCCCAGGGTGTCCCTGGGAGTGCCCTGGCTGTCCCCTTGGTGTCCCTGGGGGTGCCCTGGCTGTCCCCTTCCTGTCTTGGGGGTGCCCTGGCTGTCCCTAGGGTGCCCTGGCTGTCCCCTAGGTGTCCCTGGGGGTGCCCAGGGTGTCCCTAGGGTGCCCTGGCTGTCCCCTACATGTCCCTGGGGGGCCCAGTGTGTCCCTGGGGGTGCCTTGGCTGTCCCCTAGGTGTCCCTGGGGGTGCCCTGGCTGTCCCCTAGGTGTCCCTGGGGGTGCCCTGGCTGTCCTTGGGGTGCTCTGGCTGTCCCCTAGCTGTCCCTGGGGGTGCCCTGGCTGTCCCTGGGGTGCCATGGCTGTCCTCTCCGTGTCCCTGGGGGTACCCTGGGTGTCCCTGGGTGCCCTGGGGGCGCCCTGCCTATCCTCTAGTTGTCTCTGGGGGTGCCCTGTCTGTCCCCTCGGTGTCCCTGGGGGTGCCCTGCCTGTCATCTAGGTGTCCCTGGGGTGCCCTGGGTGCCCCTGGGGTTCCCTGGCTGTCCCGTACGTGTCCCTGGAATTCCCTGAATGTCCCCTAGGTGTCCCTGGGGGTGCCCAGTGTGTCCCTGGGGTTCCCTTGCTGTCCCGTAGGTGTCCCTGGGGGTGCCCTGGGTGTCCCTGGGGTACCCTGGCTGTCCCCTAGGTTTCCCTGGGGGTGCCCTGGCTGTCCCCTTGGTGTCCCTGGGGTGCCCTGGCTGTCCCCTAGGTGTCCCTGGGGGTGCCCTGTTTGTCCTTGGGGTGCTCGGGCTGTCCCCTAGCTGTCCCTGGGGGTGCCCTGGGTATCCCTGGGGTGCCCTGGGGGTGCCCTGCCTGTCCTCTAGGTGTCCCTGGGGGTGCCATGGCTGTCCCCTAGGTGTCCCTCGGGGTGCCCTGGCTGTCCCCTAGGCGGCCCTTGGGGTGCCCTGGGTGTCCCTGGGGTGCCCTGGCTTTCTCCTAGGTGTCCCTTGGGGTGCCCTGGGTGTCCCTGAGGGTGCCCTGGCTGTGCCCTTGGTGTCCCTGCGTGTCCCCTAGGTGTCCTTCGGGGTGCCCTGGCTGTCCCTAGGGTGGCATGGCTGTGCCCTCGGTGTCCCTGGGGGTGCCCTGGCTGTCCCTAGGGTGCCCTGGCTGTCCCCTAGGTGTCCCTGGGGGTGCCCTGGGTGTGCCTGGGGTGCCCTGGCTGTCCCCTAGGTGTCCCTGGGGGTGCCCTGGCTGTCCCCTAAGTGTCCCTGGGGGTGCCCTGGGTGTCCCTGGGGTGCCCTGGCTGTCCCCTAGGTGTCCCTGGGGGGGCCCTGGCTGTCCCCTAGGTGTCCCTGGGGGTGCCCTGGGTGTCCCTGGGTGTGCTCTGGAGGTCCCCTAGGTGTCCCTGGTGGTGCCCTGGCTGTCCCTGGGGTGCCCTGGCTGTCCCCAAGTTGTCCCTGGCGGTGCCCTGCCTGTCCTCTCGGTGTCTCTGGGGTGCCCTGGCTGTCCCCTAAGTGTCCCTGGGGTGCCCTGGGTGTCCCTGGGGTGCCCTGGCTTTCCCCTCGGTGTCCCTGGGGGTGCCCTGGATGTCCCCTAGGTGTCCCTGGGGGGGCCCTGGCTGTCCCCTAGGTGTCCCTGGGGGTGCCCTGGGTGTCCCTGGGTGTGCTCTGGAGGTCCCCTAGGTGTCCCTGGTGGTGCCCTGGCTGTCCCTGGGGTGCCCTGGCTGTCCCCAAGTTGTCCCTGGCGGTGCCCTGCCTGTCCTCTCGGTGTCTCTGGGGGTGCCCTGGCTGTCCCCTAAGTGTCCCTGGGGTGCCCTGGGTGTCCCTGGGGTGCCCTGGCTGTCCCCTAGCTGTCCCTGGGGGGGCCCTGGCTGTCCCCTAGGTGTCCCTGGGGGTGCCCTGCCTGTCCCCTAGGTGTCCCTGGGGGTGCCCTGGCTGTCCCCTTGGTGTCCCTAGGGTGCCCTGTCTGTGCCCTTGGTGTCCCTGGGGGTGCCCTGGCTGTTCCTAGGGTTCCCTGGCTGTGCCCTTGGTGTCCCTGGGGGTGCCCTGGCTGTCCCTAGGGTGCCCTGGCTGTGCCCTTGGTGTCCCTGGGGGTGCCCTGGCTGTCCGTAGGGTGCCCTGGCTGTGCCCTAGGTGTCCCTGGAGTGCCCTGGCTGTCCCTGGGGGTGCCATGGCTGTCCCCTCGTTGTCCCTGGGGGTACCCTGCGTGTCCCCTAGGTGTCCTTGGGG